>NC_139218.1:9924839-10214633 GCF_055691185.1 Crinia signifera
GGAATTCTGGGATGTTGCCCTTAGCAACCAATCACATTCTGCCTCATTCATTTAGCACCTTCTAGAACATAATAGAAAGAGTTTGATTGGTTTCTATCTGCAGTATCTCATCTCAACAGAACTCCCATCTTAGTAAATTGCACTGCGCAGAGCGAGATGCCTCATACATCCAGTCACAGTGCACCGTGCACAGCGAGATGCCTCATACATCCTGGAAGAGAAGATATTAGTGGTCACCTGCGCTCACTACAGAAATGCAGCTAGAAAATACACCAAATGGGGCTACCAAACCCCAAAACAGATACACGTGACAATTTACAGAGGTGAATCTTCACAGCGCTTTTCTTGGCAAAGACGGTTCTAATCCAGGTGTTCGCCAACACACGGGACAGAAGAGAAAAAGATTTGGTACTTATGTAGTATCTGGGCTGCCGATTTCTAAATCGGGTACATCGCATCGCATGCGACCATCGGATGCGATGCGATGACCCGATTTTTCCATAGGAATCAATGTTAAAATGGACTGAGTCCATTTTAACATGGAATTCAATGGGAAAAAGGGGTCCTTTTCATACCCCTACTATCCAAGTGGGCATGGAGTTGGATATAAACCTGTGGCGAGCGTAGCGAGCCACCGAGCCCGAAGCGTGGCGAGCGTAGCGAGCCCCGCGAGGGGACACAGAATACCGTCCCCTCGCGGGGCTCGCTTCGCTCGCCACGCTTCGGGCTCGGTGGCTCGCTGCGCTCGCCACAGGTTTATATCCAACTCCATGCCCACTTGGATAGTAGGGGTACGAAAAGGACCCCTTTTTCCCATTGAATTCCATGTTAAAATGGACTCAGTCCATTTTAACATTGATTCCTATGGAAAAATCGGGTCATCGCATCCGATGGTCGCATGCGATGCGATGCGATATCGCATCGCATCTGATTGTATGCCTTAACTTAAGGCATACAATCAAAAAATCGGCAGCCCAGATACTACATAAGTACCAAAGATTTTCCAGTTAGCACATAAACTGAAAATTCTGATTCAGACGGGTAAAAACACCACCGCCACTCACCTAGATTGACTAGGAGATGTTCACATCAAGGTATCTTTAAATGCCCATACACCAACCCAATGGAAAGACACTCACCGAGGGAACAGTCCCTATGTTCATCACAAAGGTATCTTTATTCAGCAAACTTCACACGACTGGTCCACAGGTAAAATCCACATTTATTAAAAAAATTCACAAACAGCTTAGGGCCCCACACTTCCACTGCTGTATATTTGTCCTCTCACCCGGAATAAGAGGTGGCAGCGACACAGTTCAACCCAAGGTTGGCATAAGGGTTAGGCGGAAATGTAGGGGTCCAGGTTAAAAAGTCCTTTAAACACCAACGCGTTTCGAACAAAAATGTTCTTCCTCAGGGTGCAGTACAAAATAAAATGGCTCCTGAACAGGTATATATGCTATACACAAATATGATAGTTCTAAAACCTGGCAGAGATCAATGCTCTAAACAGCCAATACAGTATATAAAAAAGCTAAAAATACACACAAATTCATCTTTTTCTGACAGTCATAAAAACGATATTCATAATCCGTTAGTTAATATATAGAAAATGCAGGATACAAATGGGAAACATCAAATACACATAAACACATCGAATCCGCTCCTGGGTTTGCTAATAATTAGCTGGCGTCCGTCTACCGGAGAATGTACACTCTTGCTTCCGGAGTGCGGACGTCATCTCCGTTAGGTGGAACGCAATATGCGGGTCACCGCCCGACCTGCCGCTTCCTGTTAGATCGCGGCGCTCAGTCCTTTGGAACGCAAGCTGCTGGCTTGTTCCCAGGAAGTGGAGTTTATAGATGCGTTCCACTGCAGATCTTAGCGGACTTAAGCATTGAACGCCTCTGCCATCATAACATGGATAGTCTCCCCCATAATAAAACAAAGGAGATAAAAAATGGTTCAGTTATTTATAAACCATACAGCAGATATATACTTCTATATACCATTTAATCCCTAAAGAAATATAACCGCTGTACAGACAGATTTTTTACACGAAGAACTCATTATATACAGACAACATCATATCAGAAAACATTTCAATTCAAAATCTGTATTTAAGCCCCTTGGCATTAGGGTTTTGAGGTCATAAATCGTTTTCATTTCAGTTTGAGACAATCTGTTGTCTCTATCGTCTCTCCTCCAGTTAGAATTGACCACCTTGATACCACAAAAAGACTTAATAAATTTAGGGTCACTACCATGAACATTTTTAAAGTGCAAGGATACACTGTGACTCTCCATGCCTTTTCTGATATTACGTACATGTTCCCCCAGGCGTACTTTCAGTGCTCTGGAGGTTTTTCCCACATATTGTTTTTCGCATGTACAGCATAGTAGATAAATACAGTATTTCGTGTCACAGGTCACAAAATCTTTAATTTCATATGATTTTCCTGTTTGATTAGATTTATATTCCGAAAATTTTCTTTCTGTGGATTTGCATACCTTACAGATACTGCAAGTACCACATCGATGAAACCCCTTCGTCTTTATTAAATTCCGGGTTTCCGGTGTGTTAATTGCACTCCGTACTACCATATTTTTAATGTTGTCGGATCTCCTGTAAATAAAGTTTGGAGTGGTTCCTATATATTTTTCAAGAAGGGGATCACTCTTAAGAATACCCCAATGTTTTTTTATTACACATTCTATCTCTTTATGTTGAGAATTGAATTTTGTAATAAAGGGTACCCCCCTCTTATTCTCTTTAATCTTTTTAGGGCCCTTTTTCAAAGCCTCTACTCTATTCATTTCTTCCCCTTCTCTCAGAGCATTTCCTACAGTTGCTGGATCGTACCCTTTAGCAATAAATTGTTGTTGCATAATTTCCGCTTGTTCCCTATACGTGGTTATATCTGTACAGTTTCTCCGTATACGGAAAAACTGGCTTTTGGGCACACTTCTTTTCCAATTCGTATGATGGTTGCTGTCAAACGGGATATATGAATTGCAATCCGTGCTCTTGATATAATTTTTTGTTTTTATCTCATTATTTTCTATATAAATGGACAAATCAAGGAAGTGTACTTCCCTTTCACTTGTATCAAAAGTAAGTTTGATGGACAAATTGTTCTCATTCAGGTTTTTAGAGAAAGTTTCAAGGGAAGACTCCCCTCCCCTCCAGACGAAAAAAATATCGTCAATATACCGGGACACGCAGAGCAAGATGGGGGAAATTTACTACGATTGTATGGGTACGAATACACGTAAAAAATGAAATAACGAAAATCGGCTTGGGATCCCCCCGCTCGGCTATAACCGGCTATAACCGGGCTGCCGGATCTACCACTAGGCAGCTTTAGGCAGCTGCCTAGGGCACTGGGATCTAGGGGGGCGCCACCAAGTCTGCCTATAATAAAATCAAGGATGTCTGTGAGGATCCTTGTTGTACTTAATGCAGGTGGTTGCTGTGGAACCTCTACGACCTCATCTCCATACTTTCTCTTGAGGCACACTTCCCTATTTTGCTGTCCTCTCTTCCTGTACTCTGTTGTAGGTGGCAAAGGGGAGGGTGCTGGGGGCCTCCACAGAAATCAGGGGTCTTGCCCACCTACCTGAGGGGCTGGGAGGACCACTCAATTTTGGCAGGCTCCCTGCCATTCCAGAATGTTAGGCAATTATGCATTAAGGGGTTGGAAAATGGTTATTGGTTGCAGTATGGGCAGGGGGGCGTGGCAGTAGGTTGAAGTTTTGCCTAGGGTGCTGAGAAGCCTTACACCATCCCTGAGCCCAGGACTCATTGAGACGGTCCTGGTTGCCGAAATACAGGGGCAAAAATGTTGGGGTCCCCCTGTATTTCTATAACCAGCAATGGGCTCTTGGCCTTGTCCTGGTTCCCAGAATACAGGGGTCAAAAGGAGTAGGGGTCCCCCATATTTCAGCAACCAGCAGCGGGCTCAAACAGCCAGTGGTGCCACAGTGGGGGGACAATTTTTACATCAGCTTCCCCAGCCAAAACATGATCACCTTGCCCGGTCAGTCCAGGCCAGTTCCTGGAGGAGTTGGGACCCCCCCTCCCCCAATAAAGGGGTCCCCCACTCCAGGGGAATCCTGGCCCAGGCTGAAGCAAGGGGCTGTCACCGCCACCCACAATCCAGGGGGTGATGATGTTAAAAAGTGTAAAAAATAAGAATGAACGTATTGTTATGTTGTGGAACTACAAGTCCCAGCAAGCCTCCGCGGCATTGCCCCAACATGCGGGGCATTAATGGGCCTGCTGGTTCTTGTAGTTCCACAACATAACCAATACCTAAATAAAAGACGCAAACACGCACTAATGAAGTAAAACTTTAATACACACCACACACATACATACTTACATATAGGTTCCACCGCAGGCCAGTAGAATCCATAGGTACCTGTGAAAATAAATCATACTCACCATCCCATCCAGCATAGATCACGTCCTCTCCGGTCCACGTAGCATCTACGATAAAAAAAAAAAAAACTGAGACCCCCGTTCCACTGGACTGAGGAGCCGCAAGTGTGTTTACACTTGCAGCTCCTCCCCTAGAATGAAGAACTCCCCCCTTGACGTCATTCACTGGCTTCTCCCTTAGCCAATCAGGTGCGGGCTCTGGGAGCGCTCTGTGCCTGATTGGCTCTGCATGGCTCCATATTAGCCCATGTTAAATTCATAATATGGGCTTCTAGAGACGAAGACCCCTCCTCGGGTCCGAAATTAAGTAATTTGCTCAATTAGCGCCGCCCCCTATGGACCCGCAAATCATGGAGTTTGTTTCAGCGGCTCCAGGGGATGCGGGGGGAACATGCTGGAGACTTGGCCACCTTCCTATTCCGGGACAGCAGGCAAGCATGCACTGTACTAGTTCTGACGTCAACACTGCATGCAGCACTGAATCAGGCCCAATGTCACATAGGGTTCTGCAAAATATTTTCATCGGGTCACGTGGGGAAGTGAGTTTAAAGCAGCCAGACACACTGGTTCCACCAGTTGTTCCATATCTATCTATCATGGAGGCAAAAATAAAAGGTTACAATTTTAAATATACCAAAGTATTGTTCCAATCTTTCACTTTGACACCACATGGGCGAATTGTCGTTTCTCTTATCCTTTAATGTTCCTGCCAGGAACCGCGTGTCACAACGGGGAGTCATACTGTATTTAATCCTCTGTCAATTGATTTCAGTGATGAGTCACAAATTTGCTCAATTCCCCCGAGCTCGCTGCTGCTCCCCCAGTCCATAGCCGCAGAATGGGTCCTGCTCACCGCTGCTACGTTCTCTCCATCTCCCAGCACAGATGATACATACTGATCTGTTGTTCCCGGTTACAGCGGAAAGATCATCTCTGGCATCTGGGGACCGACTTCATTACTGGAACAAAGGGCACGATATTAAAATACATGTGAGAGTAATTCAGATTGATTGCACTCGGAGAGAGCGATATTATAATACAAATGAACAGCGAAGACCCAGGGAGACACAACGTGGATAGTTACAGATCATTACATTAATGCAGATCTAATATCCCTCGTTCTCCCACGTGGTTTGTGACTTTGTGCATTGGGCTAATATCACGCCGTCATTGGTCGCGTCTATAAGATTACACAAATATCACATCTGATTACTGCAGTGGCACACATACATACATACATACATACACACATACATACACACATACATACATACATACATACATACATACATACATACAGCATCTACACTGTATACAGATTGAGCCAGGCTCTCCTGGCCCACCAGCCCCCACGCAGCGCCAGTGAATGTGGCTTGTGCGCCCTATTCCTGGCAGTTCATCGGCTCTGCTGGCACACCAGACTCCATTACCTGGCGGCTGGCGCGCCAGCGCACGTGGACGCACATGGGCTGGGAATAGGGTGAGTGAGCGACTCATTCATTCGCCACCTTCGCCGGCACTGTACCAAAAGTTGTCCTGAAAAATATAAAGGTGCCCATACACTTATACGATTTGGGACCTTTTGACCCGATTTCAACAGATGGGACAGAGAAATCGGGTGAAAAATGTCAAATCCAAAATCGGTGTTTGGCCACCGATTTTGACCTGATGTGTGGTCCCGTGCCCATCGGATGGGTATGTACCATTACATCGACCACAGGAAGGTCGACATGCATTAGGTTGATCACTGAAGGTCGAGAGTCCTTGGGTCGACACACTCAATATGTTGACGTAGCTTTAGGTCGACAGGGTTATCAGGTCGACACTGGGAAGGTTGACAGTCAAAAGGCCGACATGGGGTTTTCACTTTTTTTGGCCCGAATGTTGACACCGTCGACATGGACACCGGATCGGTGCACGGCATCCCCTGGCATGGCTCGCTGCACTCGGCACACTATTATATTCTCCCTCTGTGCCCTAGTGCATGGTAGAGTATACAATACCGCCTGTCGGCACATGCCAACTCATAAAAAGTGAAAAAAACAATGTTGACCTTCCCGATGTCGACTTAATACTTGTGTATTCCAAATGACCCTGTCGACCTAAAGCAATGTTGACCTTTTCCTAGATACTGATTCTCAGACAAGGGTCAAAGTAATCCTACAGTACATGAAGAATATGCTGCTGCTCCCTTCTGTGGTGCACTGGCGGCCTCTAGGTGGCGCCCACACACACCACAGGCACACATCTATCACACGCCTACAGACACTTATACACACCTACAGACACACACACACACAACTACAGACACACATCTATCACATGCCTACAGACACACACACACACACCTACAGACACACACACACACACACCTACAGACACACATCTATCACATGCCTACACACACACACACACACACACACACACACACGTGACAGACACACATCTATCACATGCCTACACACACACACACACACGTGACAGACACACATCTATCACATGCCTACAGACACACACACACACACACTACAGACACACATCGAACACACCCCTACAGACACACATACACACAACTACAGACACACACACACCTACAGACACACACACACACACACATCTATCACAGGCCTACAGAAACTTATACACACACCTACAGACACATATACACATACCTACAGACACACACACACACACACACACCTAGTCACACATACACACACACCTATAGACACATACTGTACTGTACATCTACACACACTCGTACAGACACACATGCCTATAGACACATACATCTACACACATGCCTACAGACACACATATACCAGTTGCCTACCCTCCTGCATTCTGCAGGAGACTCTCTGACATAGCAGCAATCTCCCTCTCTCCCTCATTAGTCTAGCAATCTCCCTCATGTCACCTAGTCCACATTACACTGTTACATCATAGTAACCTCCCCTCCTGCATTCTGCAGGAGACTGCCTGACATAGCAGCAATCTCCCTCTCTCCCTCATTAGTCTAGCAATCTCCCTCATGTCACCTAGCCCACATTACACTGTTACATCATAGTTACCTCCCCTCCTGCATTCTGCAGGAGACTCCCTGACATAGCAGCAATCCCCCTCTCTCCCCTCATTAGTCTAGCAATCTCCACATGTCACCTAGCCCACATTACACTGTTACATCATAGTTACCTCCCTCCTGCATTCTGCAGGAGACTCCCTGACATAGCAGCAATCTCCATATCTCCCTCATTAGTCTAGCAATCTGCCTCATGTCACCTAGCCCGCATTACACTGTTACATTTTTTGGGAAAAAAGGAATGAGAGATAGATACATTTACATTGAATCATCAGCACCATTTCCAGCACGTTACCAAGTATATTATCTCTTACTAACTGCTTTGGGGCTCATCTACATTGTATATAAGTAATTTTACAAGATTTCTCTCAGATGTAGCAGTACACACCCACGCTTCTAGGTGCCACAATCACAATCTCTCCATATATGGAACTACACATGCCCTTTGGGTGGAGCATGACACGCCCCCTCAATGGGGCGCTGTGCAAAATGATATTTACAACTATAATCTCCCTGAAACTAGTTTTCAAAAGTAGGCAAGTATGACACACACACACACCTATAGACACATATACACACACCTACAGACACACATACACACACCTTCAGACACACACCTACAGACACACACACACACCTACAGACACATACACCTACACACATGCCTTCAGACACACATACACACACCTACAGACACACATACACAACACCTACAGACACACATACACACACACCTAGTCACACATACACACACCTACATGTGTCATACATCTACACACATACCTCCCAACAGTCCCGATTACAGCGGGACAGTCCCGATTATCAGGGCCTGTCCCGCTGTCCCTCCCGCGGCCGGCAGTGTCCCGCGGTGAGGGAGGGCTGTTGGGAGTCCCCCCTGTAGGCTGCTAAGCAGCGGGGAATAAACGCTGTGCGCATAGCATCTATTCCCGTAGCCAGGGGGCTGGGGGCATAGCTAGAGGCTCACAGAGCCTCTGGGTCATGCCCCCATAGCGGCAAAATGGGGGCATGGCCTCGCGGGAGAGCCGCGAGTATAGGCCACGCCCCGAATTAGGGCCCCCCCCCCCCCGAAATTTTCAAAGCGCCTCCGGCGCGCAGGAGCTGCGTCCCGCTTCCGACTGGTCCAAAGTTGGGAGGTATGTACACACATGCCTACATACACACACCTACAGACACACATCTATGACACGCCTACAGACACTTATACACACACCTGCAGACACATACATCTACACACATGCCTACAGACACATATACACACACCTACAGACACATATACACACACCTACAGACACATACATCTACAAACATGCCTACAGACACATATACACACACCTACAGACACATACATCTACACACATGCCTACAGACACATATACACACACCTACAGACACATATACACACACCTACAGACACATACATCTACAAACATGCCTACAGACACATACACACACACACACACCTACAGACACATATACACACACCTACAGACACATACATCTACAAACATGCCTACAGACACATACATCTACAAACATGCCTACAGACACATATACACACACCTACAGACACATATACACACACCTACAGACACATACATCTACAAACATGCCTACAGACACATATACACACACCTACAGACACACATACACACACCTACAGACACATACATCTACACACATGCCTACAGACACATATACACACACCTACAGACACATATACACACACCTACAGACACATACATCTACAAACATGCCTACAGACACATATACACACACCTACAGACACACATACACACACCTAGACACATACATCTACACACACACCTACAGACACATACACCTACACACCTACACAATCTTTAAGGGCAATTATTGTGTGGCATTATGTGTATAAGGGGATAACAGCATTGTCACTATTGTGTACGGCTCAGAGTACAGGCGACACCCAGGCAGCGCTGTCACAGATACAATGTCCCTGTAACCAGTGTGACACATCTGACTGTGCTGCCCGTAGGGGGCTGATTCCTGACATGAACCCTTGTCGCACTAGCTCAGTGTACTGGCTGCCAGTTTGCAGCACTGGTGCGAGGTGCACAGGAGGATGTGATGTGACACCAGCCAGGATTCCTACATGGTACATATCATCTGGCAGGCCACGATAGGACATGAGAATCAGCTCATGTCCTCAGCTCAGGTGCACAGGAGGATGTGATGTGACACGAGCCAGGATTCCTACATGGTACATGTCATCTGGCAGGCCACGATAGGACATGAGAATCAGCTCCTGGTCTTCCTCCAGTGTCTGCTGCTGACACACAGGGACAATCAGTATAAGGCAGCAGCAGTGTTACAGTCACCCCCCCCCAAGACGAGGCGGACTCTGGGGGGGGGGGGGGGGGGTGTGTGACTGTAGCTCTGACTGTGCGCAGTAGAGGTGAATGGAATGGCAGCAAAGTGCCCATGCTGGGAGTGCCCAGTACATACTCAAGACATTGAAGAAACCATGGGGTCTATTTACTAAAGCCTTGTAGAGAGAGAAAGTACCAGCCAACCAACTCCTACTTACCATGATACAGGCCAGAGGCATGACTAGGATGCCAGAAAGAGAGAGAGTGTGAGAGTCATAGATAGAGGAGGAGCTAGAGAGTGGGAGGAGTGCAAGCGGGAGTGAGAGAGTGTGAGAGTCATAGAGAGAAGGAGGAGCTAGAGAGTGGGAGAAGTTGGAGTGAGAGTCAGAGAGAGAGGAGGAGCTAGAGAGTGGGTGTCCAAGTGGGAGTGAGAGAGAGCGAGTGTGAGTCATAGAGAGGGGAGGAGGAGCTTAGAGAGTTGGAGGAGTGCAAGTGGGAGTGAGAAAGGGTGAGAGACACAGGGGCAGATTTATTAAGCTTGGAGAAGAGATAAACTGGAGATAAAGTGGAGAAAAGGTAAAAGGAGATAAAGCACCAGCCAATCAACTCCCAACTGTCTTTTTCAAACACAGGTGATTGGCTGGTGCTTTATCTCCTTTTACCTTTTCTCCACTTTATCTCCAGTTTATCTCTTCTCCAAGCTTAACCACTTAAGTGGTATGCCCGGAGATTTTCCGGGCTCAGCTGCGCTGTCACAGCTGGCTCGCCCGGAAAATCTCCGGGCATATCACTATGTACTGTAGGTGTGCGCCAGTGGTGTCTCCATCGGAGCACCACTGGCGCACTGCCTTGGGGTGTCCCTCCCCACCCTTCTTTTTGCCCCCACCCTTCTTTTTGCCCCCCCCCCCCGGGTCCCTTTGCTCCGGCGTACTCGGCGATCGTACGCCGGAGCTTCCCCGCCGCCAGCCGGTCATCTGACCTGCAGTGACGTCGGCGCCATGCTCGGGGATGTTCGGGCGGGGACCCGACACAGTTCAATAACCCGAGTCCTCCCGAGCCGCGAACATATCCCCCAGCCTGCCGCCGACGTCACTGCAGAATGTGACAGGCACGGCTGGAGGGTGAGCGGCTGCGCCGGAGCGAAGGGGGGGGGGGGGTGGCTGCAGGGAAGCTCCGGCGTACTAACGCCGGAGCGAACACAGGTATCTGTGGTGGGTTTTGCTGGGGCAGGATAAACCTGCCCTGGTAGGTTTGTCCTGCCCCAGCAAAAACCCACCACTCAAGGGGTTAATAAATCTGCCCCATAGAGAGAGAAGGAGGAGCTAGAGAGTGGGAGGAGTGAAAGCGGGAATGAGAGAGAGTCATGGAGAGCGAAAGAGGGGCTAGAGAGTGGGAGAAGTGCAAGTGGGACTGAGAGAGAGCGAGTGTGAGAGTCAGAGAGAGAAGGAGGAGCTAGAGAGTGGGTGGAGTGCAAGTGGGACTGAGAGAGAGCGAGTGCGAGAGTCAGAGAGAGAAGGAGGAGCTAGAGAGTGGGTGGAGTGCAAGTGGGACTGAGAGAGAGCGAGTGCGAGAGTCAGAGAGAGAAGGAGGAGCTAGAGAGTGGGTGGAGTGCAAGCGGGAGTGAGAGAGAGAGTGCGATAGTCAGAGAGAGAAGGAGGAGCTAGAGAGTGGGAGAAGTGCAAGTGGGAGTGAGAGAGAGATTGTGTGTCAGGGAGGGAGGGAGAGAAAGGGGAGCAAGAGAGAGAGATAAAGAGTGTCAAGGACAGTAAGGGGGAGACAGAGGGAGATGGAGGACAAACATAGATGGACGGAAGGAGACACAGTCTTACAAATGAGATAGGGCATATACTGACAGACAGGGCCATTGAGAGGTGGGGGAGCGGGTACTTTTTACCCGGGCCCTTGTCTGATGGAGGGGCCAGGGTCCCGCCCACACTCGCTTCGCCCTCTGCAGAGAGCTGGGCAGAGGGAGTACAGAGAACAGGCTGCCGCCGCAGCAGCCCAGCCTCTCTCCCCTGCCCGGTGCCATGTGCTGAGCTGGGAGAGAGGCAGCAGCAGCCTGTCCCCTCTTTCCCTAAGCAAGTGTCCCACCCACCGGACGGTGGGCCACCAGCACACAGCCCGCACCCTAGCAAATTTAAAAAAGAACACCCACAGGGGTGTGGCCACACCCCCTATGTCTGGCCATGCCCCAACCATTGGTCATGCCCCTACAGTTGGCCTCACCCTTACCACCCTTACCATTGCCCCTTTTTACTAGTGCCCGGTGGCGCTTTTAGCGGCCCTGCTGACAGGTAGGGGCATAGACTGACAGACGGGAGGGGGCATAGACTGACAGACGGGAGGGGGCATAGATGGAAAGTGGGCACATAGATGGATGGATGGGGGATGGACTGCTGTAATCGGAGCTATGCTGACAGGCAGACTGATGGCTGGCATATACTGACAGCATACAGGGGGCATAGATGTACAGATGGAAGAAGCATAGACAGACAGGTGGGGCATAGATGGACAGACGGATGTGGGGGCATAGATTGACAAGACGGGGAGAAAGGGTTTTATTGTCAGTGCACTCCTCAAGCGCAATCCATCCGTCAGCCGCATCCGCGTCTTTCTCTGTAGGCTCAAACAAGTGGCTTCAACTCCGCCTGTCACCTCCCTCTCAGGAAGTAAACTGTCACGCCCCTATCCCGGTGTGCCGTGTGGTACTGCCTTGGTTCCCCCCAAGGTGTTGGGCCCCGTACCAGTTGCATCCCCTACACCCTCTTTAGTTACCCCACTGTCATATTCTGGGTTTAGAAATGACAGTTAGAAGCTCATTGGCAGGTACCTAATTTCAAGCCACTTTATCTCTCTTCGCGACGTAGTACAGGGGTGGCCAAACCTGTCCTCGAGATTTACTAACAGTCCATGTATTTCAGGCCACCTGTGGCTCTATAGCAGGAATGAATGCAGCATGTGTGACAAAGTGACAGTAATGACTACACCTGTGTACAGGTGATTCGGAGACTGTGGACCGTTGGTAGATTCTGAGAACCACGTTGTTCAGCCCATATGAGTCTTAGATGCATTAAGCTTTAAACGGTGATAAAGTGGAGAGTGATAAACAACCAGCCAATCAGCTCCTACCTGTCATTTTTCATACCCAGCAAGTACCATGACAGGTGTGAGCTGATTGGCTGGCTGTCTATCACATTTTCCATTTTATCACTTTTTGAAGCTTGATAAATCTGGTCCATAATCACAACTGTGACTGTCCCTGAACGCAGGCGTGGTGTTAGTTATACGAAGGAACAGGTGATATCACTCAACTGTGTCCTACAATAGACATTTCAGCTGACAGGGAATATATCCCTGAATATCCTGATATATATATATATGTACTTAGGAATAATTTGGATATTCTGCCTTCGGCATAGGGTGGATTACATTAGTACTCGTAGTACTGATCACCAGACTTGCACTGCCAGTATGTACCCGCCTGTCTGTGTCAGTATGAAATAATCCGATGCTGGTTGTCATGGTAACAGGTGACCCGAGCAGCCCCCTAAGGTCTGTCCTCCACCTGCCCTTCCCCTGTAGCACTAACGGATGGTGCGTTCTGCTGATCAGCACAGAGCAATGTGTATATTAGTTCTGTCTATAGAATGTTATATCTGCCAACTACAGATGAAACATCGGGACTATGTAAAAACCGGACCCAGACAAGACACGGACCGGACATCAAACTGCATTCCGGAGCTTGTGGTGTCCGGTCCGGGGGGTGTCTTGTCCGGGGAGATGCCTGGGATAGCTTTCACCAGGAACATGGGGAAGGGGAGATTACAGCCTCCCCGTAGGGTCCGGACCATTCCGTTTTTTATTACATCCCCGGACCATACAGGGAGGCTTTATTCTCCCCCCTCCTCCTCTCCCCGGTGAGAGGTGTCACGTGAAGCCCCCCTGGACAGGACATCCCCCGGACCGGATGCTACAAGCTCCGGAATGTAGAGTTTGATGTCTGGCCAGGCGGTCCGGGTCCGGTTTTTACCCATGCCCTGAAACATCGGCTGTCTAGTTATACATTTATATCATATCAGATAATTAATTTGTCCCACTATGTACCCCATTATTTCTGGAGGGCTGCCGCCTTAATTTAAAACACCACTTCCTGCAGATGTGTCATACACTGTAGCTTCAGTTGCAGCCAATAGCCCCTCTCGAGGCGCCAAGTCCGGGGGGCTGCGATTGCGCCAAGCATTTATTTGTTCATAATGAACATAAGCGCATAAATAAAATTGGAAGCGTAAAATTTTTTATATAATTAGATGACACGGATCAGTGCAGCTGTGTGTGACGCGGCTTATGAGGCAGCACAAGACAAATGGTCTGAGCATAGGCGAATCTAAGGGGTGGCTTAGGGGTGCAGTAGCTTCACTCCCTGCCAGTATTTCAGGGACACACTATCAGACAGTAGATCAGGGGTGTCAAACTCAAATTCATCGGGGGCCGCATCAGCAGTTTGGTCACCCTCAAAGGGCCGGTTGTATCTGTAGGACTATGTGTCCACTCTTTATTATCATAAATTATTGTCACTGCATTCAATTATTGTATACTCAGCAGTAGCATTTCCCTCCTGCTATTGCTGTGAACTGCAGTGCATTAGGGCACACGCTGCCTGCACAGGGGGGTAGCACTCAGTCTTAGGGCATATGTCCTGCTTATTATCATGGGACACAGCAATTAATGATGGGCTGCAATGTGCCAGTGCACACACACACACACATAGGCAGAGAGTTTGACACTTACCCGCTCTGATGCGTCCACTCCAGTCTGAGCTGCTCCACCACCAAGGACACAGCTGCGTTCTCACACAGGCGCATTTCCCCCTCCCTCCTGTGAGTAGCGCTCCTCGCACTATCCAGGAGTGGGGGGCAGCGTGCTCCCGGTCACTGTGCAGTGCACACTCAGCAGTAAGTGACCTGGAGCGCACAGCAGCAGCAGCAGCACCATTCACCACGACGGACCTGTGCTTTCCTCTCTCTGGCTCCTATACAGCAGGTGGGAGCGGAGGAGGGGTTGACGACCGGCGGCACTGCGCTAGAGGGCAGACGTTCTCTGGCTTGTAGGCTGCCGCGCATGCGCTGAAGAGGCGGCTTTCTTGTTTAAAAAAAAAATGGAGAATAAAAGGTGAAGGCTGGCGGTGGCTGCGCGGGCCACATGAAGAGGTCTGGCGGGCCGGATTTGGCCCGCGGGCCTTGTGTTTGACACCCCTGCACTAGATGATTCTGGACTGACAGGACCATACTAGGAGTTACTCACACTGTATCTATATGACAAGATAAGGAGTGTTCCCTGGATGGACAGTAGCGGCACATACAGTACTGTATAAGACCCCTCACCTGGGAAGCACTGCAATGTCTTTCTCTCACTGGGGCTTTGTCACTAAGCCCCACCCCTTTCTTTGTATACAGGGATTTGCAGCTCTTCGGGGAGGGGGTGGGACTAAATGATGCAATTTGTGTCATTTTAGCTCCACCCCCTCCCCAAAAGAGCCACAAATGCCAGTATTTCACCGGCAGAGGGGGGTGGTGCAGGGGCTGAAGCGGGGGCCTGCTAACTGCGTAAGACTTACACCCCCCTTCTGGTAGGGGACCAGATATTCCGGGAGGGTAGGTAAGTATGATGACGGGAAGTACGAGCAGTTTGTTGGATATCACCCAGCCTGCGAAGTTGCAGCTGTGCATTCAGGTCTGAATAACCCCCACAGTCGGATGCAAGAGAAGTGATTTGCAAGTGTGCAGAATTCAGAACACTGTGCTGGCGGAAATGCACAAGCATCTGGTTGCATGAGTGAAGGTAACACTGGACACAGTCCACCGTCCCTAACATGAAGCATCACTTATGTGTGAGGAGAGGAGAGGACGCCTGTCAGGCACTTGCAGGTAATCAGCTGCTGTGTAATTGTGTAGGAGCAGAGTCAGGAGCACAGGGACCTGCTGAGACCATCCGAGTGCACTCAGGAGTCTTCTGGTGATAGACCTGGGGCAGGTGCTGTGATTGCTCCAGGCTATGGATAGGTGTCCCTGAGTGTGCTTCAGTACAGTATGTGATTAACACTGAGATCCCCTCCACCCACCGCCAGTACGCTGAGCTGCTGGGGTGACTGGGGTCAGGCAGAGATGATTATGTTCTTCCAGTAACAACACTCACATATTATATCTGCAATTATCTTACATTATGAACCAGGGAAGGGCTAGGACTCTGAGTAAGCCCAGGCAGTGCTCTTTGTGCATGCAGGAAAATGGGGTCACGGCATAAGTGGGGTGTCACAAGTCAAGGAGACCTGGCCTGTGTGTGTGTGTGGTTTAGTCTGTGCTTCTCGGCCAGCCCAGGTTCCTCTGTGTGACAGGACCGGCCCATAAAGTCATCGGCCCGCGGATGACCAGTCCGGCCCTGGTATCCACTAGGAAAAGGATTAGACTGTAGAAGCCAGCTTGTCTGGCTGAAAACAGCATAAACTCACCTGGCTATTGGCAGGAATCCTTAGCTCACACACTTGATCTGGGCCCGGGGGTTCGGCTTATCTTGATTGACGGGTTGGCTGATTTGAATGACGGTTCAGGATAGGCTGGTTGAGGTCAGAGGTGGAGATTGATGGGGTGATGTTCTTGCTTCCAGAAGATTCTGTCTCTTGCTTCAGGAAACGTTGCCCTCCCGCCCGCCCCATTTATTAGTTAGAATTAGTTTTTGAGAAGTCGTTTGCTTTTAGTCGTTTAGTTGTTGTCGGCTTATTTTTGTCTTGGCGGAAAGAACGGTAGTTAAATTAGAGCTGTATTTAGCTGGTGGTTGATGTCGAGATGTGGGCATCACCGATCCAGGTGGGCCCGCATCTGGACCTTAACGATCATCTACTTCGGATAGCGAAAATTCTTGCGGACATTTGTAGTTTAGGGCAGGTGGCCCAATTTTTTGATGACCCGGGCAGAGTGGTGAGCTCTGCCTTAGTGATATTTGCGAGGTGCAGGGGCAGAAGCAGAAGGTCAACCCCCTGACCTTAAGGGCAATTGGCCCCTTTTGAAAAGTCCGCTTCATAATTGAGCCGTTGTCTTGGACGCTGGCAGGTGGCCGATCCTTGGCAATTAAGGGCAGGTGGCCCTTAGATCCGGAGTTTGTTATTTTTATTACTTTGTTATTTTCCAGCAATGTTATTTATTCTTGCATGCCGTTCTTTGCCCGCCACCTTAGTTAGAGCAGGGACATAAATTTTAGTTAAATTCAAATAGGCCGCCCCTGCTCAAAATAAATAAGCCGTCCCCTTTAAGCCCATTCAGTTGTACGCGTCTTTATTTCTTAGATAAGTGGTGTGAGTGTGGATGAATGCCTATGTCTGTGTGGAGTTTAAGAAATTGTATCTGACAGGAACGCTGCAGTGTTGGATGAGAATGGCCGGACGTGCACCCAGGGGGCTCATCCAGTTGCCAGGTGGACAAATCTAATACAGAACCATTGGAGGGCCGGTAAAATCCTCTGAACAAAATACAACATCATCTCTTCCTTTTTAGAAGCTTTAGTAAATAGGGCCAATTTTTATATGTAGGCCTGATGCTGGAGCTCGAATGGTGTAATTACAAAGGGTGCAGCTGCTATGGGTCCCAAGCTTATTTCAGGGCCCACAGCTCCCCCTGCACCCAGTCACTGACTGCCTCCACAGCTTCTCTTCACCCCCACCAATAACGCACTGTAACTTCATTTCTTTTCCCTCCCCCCACTGCAGGATGTTAAAGGAGGCGGGAGTTACCTAGCTGTCTCAGAGTCTCATTATTTGTGGATATTTAAGGGGCGTGGCTTAATGCTGTGATGTGTCCGCCCCCATCATGTGCTTCTGCATACTGAGCAGAGCAGCGGTTAATAGACAGCGGTGAAGAACCAGCACCGGGCCCAAACAGCCAGCAGGGTAAATGCCGCAGCCGGGGGGAGACTTTTTATACAAGTTCCCCAAGCCAAAGCATTAACCCCCTGACCTGGGGAAGTGCCCCCCCCCAATGAAGGGGTCCCCCCCTCCAGAAATTACCTGCCCAGGCTGAAGCCAGGGGCTGTCCCCGGTACCCCTGGACTGTGGGTACCGGGCAGATAGTGGTGTAAAATTTTAATAAAACCATTGGGTTCTACTGTGGAACTATGAGTTCCAGCAAGCCTGGACCATATACCGGGACTTGGAGAACCACAAGTCCCAGCATACGGCCCATTAATGGGCTTGCTGGGACTCTTAGTTCCACAGCAGAACCAATAGTTAAATAAAAACACACTTTGGTAACCAGGACCGGCCCTTGGGCCTGGTGCTGGTTTTAAAAAATAAGAACCACCCTATTTCAATTGTTCCCTGATTTTTTAAAACCAGGACTGGCTCTTTGAGCCTGGGGCTGGTTATTTTATTTTTCACACTGAAGCCTTTAGAATGTAAGCTCTCACGAGCAGGGCCCTCTCTCCTCATGTGCCTTTCTTAGAATATATAAACCACTGCCACCCTGATGATTGCTTTAGTGTCCTGTCACCTGATGCAACTATCCGTATTAACCATGTACTTGTCCTAAACTGTCTTATACTGTAATCGTTACGTGTTTTTGCTCATTACTATGCTTTGTAAAGCGCTGCGTAATATCTGTGTGCGCTATATAAGAAACTGTTAATAAATAAATATTCTTAGTAAATTTCCCCCACAGTGTTATATAAGGCAGGATGACTATTCAGGTGTATACCGCTTTAAGAACCGCCCGCGTCTGGCCTGTGCACTACATCACAGGAGCTTACGTTTTTGCCTTTGTTCCGAAATATTGAAAATGCTGATGATAAATTCACTGACAACAAGTATTTCATATGGATTGATTCAGCCTATGCCAGACATTTTCAATTTACTGGATTTATGGGGTCAGATGTCACTCGGCCTTAGAGCTGACTAAGCCTGTCTCCTCTCCATCTGAAGTCCCTTCATTCCTGATCCTCACTGCTCCCCTCTCTGACATTGATTGTTCTGTCCTTGCAGACGTTCTGTGGCTTGCTTCACCATGTACAGTCTTACAGGTACTGAGTATAGTACCTTCCATTTAAATATCATCCTCAGCATATTGCAGGACAGAAACGAATGTAGTGCGGAATTGGGAAATTCCGCACGGTTCGCATTTGCAACCCTCTGCGCAGCTTTCCGATGTCCAGAAAAGTGCGTGTGCGCAATACTCGTTCTTCGGCAGTACAGGTCTCACGTTCCCATCGCTATAGTCCGTGTTCATGGGGAGCGACGGGGTGGCGACCGGCAATCCCAAAAACAGGATAACACTATTTATCAAGTATTTTCAATTGTAAACTGTCTCAAAGAGCAGCCGGTAAATTGGTGTGATTGTAGTGGACTAGATGCGGGAACAACAATAGGAGTCCAAAGATCCTATCCGGCGTAATCAGGGGTGTGATTGGTGTAAATGTACAAAATCTTAACTGAAGTCCTGCCCCCCTTACCCCACCCCTGGATCCGCCTCTGCACACCCTCATATAATATAATGTTGCCCCCCTTTGTAGCTAACAGGCCCGATTTCTGGGTGTGTATTTCATTTTTGAAATCTGTTTAAAATGCTACAGTATAAAGGACTGATCGGAAAGATTTTATCTTGTAATATATTGGTAATATCTAATTGACCTCACATTTTACACAGACCGAAATAACGTTTGTTGCCAATGCTTCAGTGTAATGGTTATATCATTACTGCGTTACTATCATCGCTGTGTGCCCACTCGATATCTTACATATAAATCATCCTCCTCATATAGACTAATTATAGGCAGCACTTGGCTCTCCGAAACAATTACTGGCTCTATCCACACACATTTATACCGCTTACATTCTGATTATTAGAGAACAGTGCATTGTAGTGATCTCGTCTTCGGTGACGTTTATTTCCGCTACGAATACGGGGCGGGCTCTTGTCAGTCGCCCACCCAGGCATCAACTCATCTGTGTTCCCAGGGGAATGTACAGCATATTTATGGGAACGGCAATAAAACGGTGCACTCCTCCCCCTCCCAAAGCCGTTCGCTCCTGGGGTGTGCGCATGCGCATTTTCGCGTTTGCACATCCGCAAACCCCTCACCATCGGACACAGGGCTGAATCGGCCCCAATATTAGGTTGTTTGATATTTACATGGTATCATTACTACATCTCTGTTTGAGAACAGCCCAGATTTCATTACACATTCCCATTATCTACAATCAAAAGATCCCTGATATCATATACAAGTGGGAAGGTGTGCAGGACGATAGGGGCGACGTTTCGGATAATTGGAGCATTGAGGTAGTTGTATAACATTTCACGGCGGTCTTCATAAGGGTAAAAGCCTCAATTTGTGCGGATAAAGGCAAATGATTTATCCGTGATAACGGCATTTTCCTATAGCAGGATGGCCTTCCCCGGAATGCCCGTGAGGGTCCCGAAAATTGGGTCCACTTCCCGACCTCCCGGAGAGGTGAGCAACCCTCCCAGATGCCTGCTCCTCCCCCCCCCCTTCCCCCCGCCCCAGTTCCTGGCTATCTCACCCCTGACCACAGTGTTTAAATAACCGGATTGGCCAATCTCCGATGAGGGGGTGGGGCTAAAGTGGCAGAATCGCATCATTTTAGCCCCGCCCCCTTGGCAGTGATCGGCAAATCGGATCATTTTCCATCATGGGGGCGGGGCTTAATGATGTAACGCACAAGCCTCCGGAGAGGAGATTTTAAAAGTCGGCAGCCCTGTCCTATAGCCATTTACTATGGCTACAAACACCATTGCACGCTCCTAATTGCCAGCAAGTACGTAAAAGACACTTGTTAGAGAGTTCCTGCTTCCTACAGGAGGCTGCTGGTACTAAGCCTGTGACAGTCATTCAGCGCTAATACAGTGACTTCCTCGTGGAGGTCAAATACTGAACTAGTTTATTAAATGTAAAAAAAATGGCCGCCTCTGGGTCTCGCGTATCGGAGGGAAGTTACAAAGCGGAGTGGAGATTAGCATTTAACTAGCTCCTATAATTAAACTTTGGAGATGAAGCACATTGTCAGTGGAGAATTTAATTAGATTCCGCATTCCGCAATGACTTGGTTCTGTCAAATCCTGATGAACGTTTAATTTCCCTCAGTAACGTGAAGACAATACACCCAGGTACCGTAAAACATTCAGGCGAGATTCACCAAAGCTCAGAGAGGGCTAAGGAACCACCCAATAAACTTCCAAATGTCATTTTGTAAACACAGTGGTAGATGTATCAAAGTTTGGAGAAAGATAAAATATAAAGAGATACAGTACCAACCGCATAAGTTCCTAACTGTTATTTTCCAAACACAGCCTGTAACATGGTATTTAGGAGTGGATTGGTTGGTATTAAATGTTTACTCGCCCACTCTACCCGCCACTGATGCGCGCCAGCTCTCTCAACACTGTTGCCTCCACCCCCCACACTGACACTCGCCCGCTCTACCCAACATGACACTCGCTCAACCTGACACTGAAGCTCACCCGCTTTCCCCAATACTGACGCTCGTCCGCTCTCCTAAACACTGAAGCTCACCCTCTCTTCCCAACACTGGCAGGTATAAAATGCGGCCGGCGAGGGGGTTAAACAGCGAGGATTGCAGAAAACCAGCTATCCTCACTGTTTAACCCCCGCGCCGGCCGCTCACCCTATTCACCGTTCTGGGGAAATCCTCGCTGTCACAGGATGGCGAGAATTCCCCAAAACAGTGAGACCCTCGGCTAATGCAGAAAACTCTCTGTATTTAGCCGCAAGTCTCGCTGGTTCAGGTGCCGCATACGCCAATTACCCCTCGCTCCATTTTTTGGCACATGCGCCTTCGGCGCGCGCATGATGTCGGCTCTTTAGCTTGACTACCGATATTTTTCGTCACTTTACCTCTGACCGGTTGACCACCACTGCACTAGGGCGTAGAGGGAGAATAGAATAGTGTGGCATGCCTGAAGTATGGCATGTGAGGGGACGCGTCACACTGATACGGTGTCCATGCCAATTTACATCGACAGCCAGCACAAAATAGTGAAAAACCCATGTCAGCCTTTTGACCGTCAACCTTTCCATTGTCAACGTAATGCTTGTGTTGACCTTTTGACCCCTTCGACGTACAGGAAGCCCTGTCGACCATCATAGTGACCCGATGACCCATACCCCGTTATTACTCAGAGACAATGAATGAGCACACCTGGTTAGGGGCGATCAGCAGGCGCGCTGTGTGACGGGCAGGGCGTGGTTCCTGCTGTGCTCCCCTATATCTCCCAACACCAGGTTCTCTCCCAGATTTCCCGTATTCCTCCCCTCTCCCCGGCATCATACAGATTCCCAGAAACGATAACTTATAGATGCCAGGGCTGCAAGCCTCGTCTCTCTATCAGTGCAGGAAGGGGTTAATGCCGCCTATCGGCGTCCGGACCTACAATTACACCCAGCGGGAAACTCGATTAGGATGATGCAAAATGGAGATTTTCACAGCGGCTGGGTTCTCCTTCAGTACAACGTGTCTTTATCTCATTACGCATTGCGCAGATGTTCAGCGCTGCGAGCGGAGCACATATAATCCAGGTATTGGTGTACGATGGGCTCTGTGACTAGGGGAAATTCAGGTCCGTTCGTCAGTGCATAGGCAGTCGCAGGGGGGGCGAGGTTTAGTTTCTGCGCAGATGTGTTTATGCGCATGTGTCGGCCTCTGCTGTGAGCGGCTTCAGTGATATTTTTATTCGCCGGAGCACTTGCTGCATGATTGACAGGCAGGGGCCGTTACGGGGTGGACACCCTTTGTTTCATGAAAGAAGCTTCTTACCCTGTTCCAAGATGGCCACCAAGGATACAATTGAGCATGTACTGAGCCATCTTGGGCAGGGGCTGGCTGGCAACTTTCAGCCTGGGGGGCTACACAAGCAAGTGGCCCACCACCATCATTTCACTACCCTACCCTCTCCCTTCAAGCATGCAGCAAGGATTAAACAATCATTTTCCCCCCACACACATACACCAGAAATCGGGACAGTGAGCGTGGATGGCGTGGTGCAAAAATTTACAATGTAATGCCTATTACACATAAAGCCACACACCGTAATGCCCATTACACATAATACCAACAACGCAATGCCTATTAAACATAATTCTACACACTGTAATGTCAATTAAATATAATGCCACACACCATAATGCCACACACCATAATGCCCATTACACATAATGCCAACACCGTAATGTCCATTACACAAAATGCCACACATCGTAATGCCCATTAAACAAAATGCCACACCGTAATGCCAATTAGATATAATGCCAGACACCGTAATGCCCATTCCACATATTGCCAACACCGTAATGCCCATTACACATAGTACCAACACCGTAATGCCCATTCCACATAATGCCAACACCGTAATGCCCATTACACATAATGTCAACATCGTAATGCCCATTACACATAATGTCAACATCGTAATGCCCATTACACATAATGCCAACATCGTAATGCCCATTACACATAATGCCACACACCGTAATGACAATTAAATATAATGCCACACACCGTATTGCCCATTACACATAATGCCAACACCGTAATGCCCATTACACATAAAACCAACGATGCAATGCCCATAAAATATAATGACTCGCCGTACTGCCCATTACACATAATGCCAACACTGTGATGCCCATTAAACATAATGCCTATTACATATTATACCATTTAACTGCTGCTTACCTTCATGCTCATTATCAGAGGAATATCGCTCGTTGCCAGGGGTTACATGCTTCTTGCCAGGGGTATCATTTGTTGCCATGGGGGATTTACATCCTCATTGCTAGTGGAAATTACATGCTGTTGCTATGGAGTGCTACATGCTCATTGCTGGAGGAAGGGGCATGTAACACTACATAGGGTGAGTGCTGTTGCCATGGGGAGTGATATTTTTTTCAGGTGGGAGACAGGGTACTTGCTCGTTGTCAAGGGGTTCCATGTAGTAGTCTCTACCTTTAAATAGCGCGCCAGCGCTACCCGAAAAGGAACTTCCGGGTAACGCTGGCCGCGCTGTTCTCATTTTACAGACACTAGAGGTATGGCAGTACCTCTAGTGTCTGTCTCCACTAAGGCGGCGGCCATTTTTGCAGGGGCCGTCGCCTTACATTCGGGCAGCACAGTGCGGCTGAACAGTGGACCTGGAGCCTGGAGTCGGCGGCTGCGGCAGCAGGTGACAGCCGGCCCGGGTCCAGCCAGTACATACCGGCCTGGGGGGCATGTGGCATCCTGCCCCCCGGCCCAGGCCGCCCCTGATCTTGGGGGTGTGCCACAATGGGAGACAGCGGTCTACCACTTAGCACCAGCGAGATATGTCAATTTAGCTGCTGTTCCAGCATCCTGCACTGATACCTGGTACCTACATAGAGTCACTGGCTGGTGAGCTGTAGGACGACCCCTCCTCTCCATCTTACCAGTGTATGTAACAGTGAGTACAGCTGCACCTGGTTAATCAACAATAAAACCACTCCATTGGTTAAGTAGCTTGGCTGTGTGCAGAAATATAGAGTGTAAGCTCCACTGGGGCAGTGACTGATGTGCATAGTTGGCATACAGTACTCTCTGTACAGCAATGGGCTATATGTGTGTGTGCAATATCTATATAATTCTCTGCTATGGTCTGTCCCATCTACTGTACAGCATGCATGTCCAATGGCTCTCACTGCTATCGAGATGGGGTAGACTGAGCTGGAGAGGAGGAGCAGGGTAAGTATTGGGATGGAAGGGTGTAGCGGGAAGATGTAGTGAAAGGGGGTGAGGGCAGATCAGCAGAGGGGGCGTGGTGGACAGAGCAGGGGGAGGAGTCAGTCAGAGCTGGGGATGGAAAAGCTGATGGGGTGGGGTGGGGGGGGGGGTGAAACAAGGGACAAACTAAGTTGAACCAGTAGTAGTTTTGGCAGCCATCTTGGTTAGGGACATGAAGCGTCCTGCTTATGAACTGTACAATATCTAGGAGTGAATACAAGCCAATATAAGCCTGACTGCTGTTAGTATTTCTGCAGTAAGACATATTCCATGTTGGCATCCTCCTGCTACAGGTCTCATGCTCTGTATCGCTGCCACAGTCGCTCATTTGCAGTATCTGAGGGATAGGCATCGCCTTTCTCCGCGGCAGACCTCTAATTAGCGACACCAGAGAGCGCAGGGTCTCTGGCACGTTCCCGCCGTCTGTCTCTCCCCTTACTCTCCCAGACACGCATATGTCACTGCGTAGAGAGCTCTCCTCCTCCTCGTATCCTGGGATCAGCCATTAATGTCACATTTCTGGATGAAAGCACAGATGGTAATTAGATCGGCCTTTACCCTGTCCTCACCGGTTTGTCAATGTAGGAACACAGTTAGGAAGTTAGGGAATTAATAAATCCCAATTAAGGTCGCTAATGAATTTAGGAGACGCCAAGATGCTGAGTGATTCAAACTTTTAATGCTATTGCGCGGACCTGGCTGCCTGGAGATGCGGCAGTTCTGCCCAGACTGATTGTGCCAGGTGTAGACCTGATTTGCTGGCGGAATGGGGAAGGGGGGCGGGATCATTAGAAATTAGGTGGTGACAGAAGGATTCATTCAAATGATCCATTGCAGAACTTATATTACTGTTAAGGGGGGGGGGGGGGGCTCTAGACCGCAAACCCTAATTCCAAACATAATGAGAGGTGCTACCATGCTGAGGATGGAGTTCCACATAGAGAAAATACAATTTTCAGTTGCACATCCACCGCAAGCACTGCGTCATCAGGCGAGTCTAGGGTTGCCACCTCATGCATCATCTATTCCTAGAGATTCACCCCCCAAACCCCCAACAATAAGCAAGTGGGTGGAGCCTAAATCAGTATGAGGGCGGAGCTACGATCGCGACCAGACAAAAAATATGACCATTACACATAATGCCATACACGTGAGCCCCTAGCACTATGGTACAAGTGCCCTGGAAATGTATATTTCCTGTATGGTTTTTACAGGCACCACCTTCCTACGTTGCAAGGCTTGTACTGTATACCTCTATCACGGGGAAACCGAGGATGGGGGTATCGAACTACCCCCCAATACATCAATTAGAATATTTTTCACCTACATGCTCATTGCCAGGGGTTAGATGCTTGTTGCCAGAGGGGGTTGCATGCTCATTGCCAGCAGGTTACATGCTTGTTGCCAGGGGGTTACATGCTTGTTGCCAGGGGGTTGCATGCTCATTGCCAGCAGGATACATACTGTTGCCAAGGGGCTTCATACTCAATGCCCGGGGTTTCTATGCTCATTGCCAGGGAGTTACATGGTCACAGTGCACCAGCACTCCTGGAATCCAGCACTTCCGGATAGCGATGTATGCATTGCGCTCCCATCACAGAAGCTAGAAGTTCAGTAGGACCTCTAGCATCTGACTCCACCAAGACAGCAGCCATTTTTGCAGTGCCATTTTAGTAGATTCCATGCAGACAGACAGACTGCATGGAATCTGCAGAGAGTAGAACCAGGGCCCCCGCGGTGCCGGCTTTCCCCGCACAGACTGCGGTGCCCTAACTACAATACGCCACTGGCCTCCACTGCTTGCAGATGGCACGCAAACCATAAATTCTAATGTGAATTCTACTTAGGTGAATCACAATTTGCAGACCTCAATGGGTCATCCTACTACATAGAAATCCTTGCCTGCCTGGCATAGTTAGTCAGATGCACTCTGTAGTGTGGTGTATAGTTAGTCAGATTCACTCTGTAGTGTGGTGTATAGTTAGTCAGATGCACTCTGTAGTGTGGTGCATAGCTAGTCAGATGACCTCTGCATTGTAGTGTATAGCTAGTCAGATGCACTCTGTAGTGTGGTGTATAGTTAGTCAGATTCACTCTGTAGTGTGGTGTATAGTTAGTCAGATGCACTCTGTAGTGTGGTGCATAGCTAGTCAGATGACCTCTGCATTGTAGTGTATAGTTAGTCAGATGCACTCTGTAGTGTGGTGCATAGTTAGTCAGATGCAACCTATAGTGTGGTGTATAGTTAGTCAAATGCACTCTGTAGTGTGGTGCATAGTTAGTCAGATGACCTCTGTAGTGTGGTGCATAGTTAGTCAGATGCACTCTGTAGTGTGGTGCATAGTCAGATGCACTCTGTAGTGTGGTGCATAGTTAGCCAGATACACTCTGTAGTGTGGTGCATAGTTAGTCAGATGCACTCTGTAGTGTGGTGCATAGTTAGTCAGATGCACTCTGTAGTGTGGTGCATAGTTAGTCAGATGCACTCTGTAGTGTGGTGCATAGTTAGTCAGATGCACTCTGTAGTGTGGTGCATAGTTAGTCAGATGCACTCTGTAGTGTGGTGCATAGTTAGTCAGATGCACTCTGTAGTGTGGTGTATAGTTAGTCAGATGCACTCTGTAGTGTGGGGCATAGTTAGCCAGATGCACTCTGTAGTGTGGTGCATAGTTAGTCAGATGCACTCTGTAGTGTGGTGCATAGTTAGTCAGATGCACTCTGTAGTGTGGTGCATAGTTAGTCAGCTGCACTCTGTACTGTGGTACATACAGTAGTCAGATGCACTCTGTAGTGTGGTGTATAGTTAGTCAGATGCACTCTGTAGTGTGGTGTATAGTTATTCAGATGCACTCTGTAGTGTGGTGTATAGTTAGCCAGATGCACTCTGTAGTGTGGTGTATAGTTAGTCAGATGCACTCTGTAGTGTGGTGCATAGTTAGTCAGATGCACTCTGTAGTGTGGTGCATAGTTAGTCAGATGCACTCTGTAGTGTGGTGCATAGTTAGTCAGATGCACTCTGTAGTGTGGTGTATAGTTAGTCAGATGCACTCTGTAGTGTGGGGCATAGTTAGCCAGATGCACTCTGTAGTGTGGTGCATAGTTAGTCAGATGCACTCTGTAGTGTGGTGCATAGTTAGTCAGATGCACTCTGTAGTGTGGTGCATAGTTAGTCAGCTGCACTCTGTACTGTGGTACATACAGTAGTCAGATGCACTCTGTAGTGTGGTGTATAGTTAGTCAGATGCACTCTGTAGTGTGGTGTATAGTTATTCAGATGCACTCTGTAGTGTGGTGTATAGTTAGCCAGATGCACTCTGTAGTGTGTTGTATAGTCAGTCAGATGCACTCTGTAGTGTGGTGTATAGTTACTCAGATGCACTTTATAGTGTGGTGCATAGTTAGTCAGATTCACTCTGTAGTGTGATGTATACAGTAGTTAGTCAGATGCACTCTGTAGTGTGGTGCATAGCTAGTCAGATGACCTCTGCATTGTAGTGTATAGCTAGTCAGATGCACTCTGTAGTGTGGTGTATAGTTAGTCAGATGCACTCTGTAGTGTGGTGCATAGTTAGTCAGATGCACTCTGTAGTGTGGTGTAGAGTTAGTCAGATGCACTCTGTAGTGTGGTGTAGAGTTATTCAGATGCACTCTGTAGTGTGGTGCATAGTTAGTCAGATGCACTCTGAAGTGTGGTGTAGAGTTATGTAGGGTACACACCAGGACGACCACCGTCGTTCACGACCGATAGACGACCATGGAACGATTTCCCTTGGACTTCCCGGGAGCTCCCAGGCAGTCCCCAGCAAACGATTAGCAAAAATTGTGTTTTTTTGCGGAACGATCTAGATCCGATCCCGATGCGCCCGCGATGGTCGTTAAGACGGTCGGATCGCTGGTTTTTGTTTTTTTTGCAAGAACACATGCGACCGTCGTCAGATGGGCCTTTGAAATTTGAATGACGGGGCTGGACTAGCAGAGGGGGGAGGACTAGCAGAGGGGGATAGGAATAGCAGCAGCCATTTTAAACCAGTGTATTTCTGCTTTGTTACTAGTGAGGCTTGGTTTATACCTGCTGGACATAGCTATTTACACATTACTTTGTTTTGCCTGCCATTACAAAGTGTCTTTTAACCCTGCACTATGGAGAATGCAGTGATGGGTAGTCACCAGCAACAGTACCTGCTCTATTATGCAGTTTTGAAGCTCAGGCGTCAGAGAGCCCAGCGCAGGAGAGAAAGATCATGCTGGACAAAGCAGTGGCTACTTCAGCGTCAGACTCGTTCGCACATGCCACTGCTCAGGGACATCAGGGAGAATAACCCAGACGATTTTCGTAACTTCTTGAGGATGGATGATGCCACATTCCAGGAATTGCTGCGTCTGGTGACTCCCCACATCGAGAAGCAGGATACCAAGTATCGCATGGCTATCCCTGCTGAGGAACGGCTGGTGGTGACCCTGAGGTTTCTGGCGACAGGACGGTCTCTTGCTGACCTAAAGTTTGGATCCCTCATCTCCCCGCAAGCTTTGGGCCTCATCATCCCGGAGACCTGCAAAGCCATTGTGAAGGTGCTGCAGTACCAGTATTGCAAGGTAAGATGAAATATACACTGTACACTTTATTGTGCAAACAAAATATTTTTATTTATAATTTAGGCCTAGGACAGAAACAGGTTTTTTAGGCCTTTCATGGTTAAAACATGTAAAATAGTAAATAGATTGTGTCAACACAAATATATTATAATACCATATATAAAAGATATTGTACAAAAACACACACTATATATAAAGATTTAAGTATGTATGACCCAGTTTAAACTTTCCCACTAAGTACGGGCTACTGTGTGGCAGAGGATGTCTGCCGCAGATAAGTAAAGGCTGCGGCCCACATAGCGCATGGCGCAGATGCAATGGTCCCGGCCCCATTGATGTGCGCCATACGCCATGTGAGCAGTGGCCATCACATACCTGCAGCTGAGACCATGTCTGCCGCACAGTACCCCATACTATTTGCAAAGACAAAAGGGTAATAAATGGAGTTTGCTCTCCAGATTGAGGAGAATCCTGTTCTCCCTCTGGTAATGCAGGTACAGGTAGCAGCATATAAAAAGAAAAAAAAGACACTCTGGTAACTTCTGAAACAGGCCCTTACAACAGTAGGGATAAGGTACTGTGTGGCAGAGGATGTCTGCTGCAGATATGTAAAGGCTGCGGCCCACATGGCGCATGGCGCAGATGCAATGGTCCCGGCCCCATTGATGTGCGCCATACGCCATGTGAGCAGTGGCCATCACATACCTGCAGCTGAGACCATGTCTGCCGCACAGTACCCCATACTATTGGCAAAGACAAAAGGGCAATAAATGGAGTTTGCTATCCAGATTGAGGAGAATTCTGTTCTCCCTCTGGTAATGCAGGTACAGGTAGCAGCATATAAATAAACAAAAAAAACACACTCTGGTAACTTCTGGAACATGCCCTTACAACAGTAGGGATAGGTACTGTGCGGCAGAGGATGTCTGCTGCAGATATGTAAAGGCTGCGGCCCACATGGCGCATGGCGCAGATGCAATGGTCCCGGCCCCATTGATGTGCGCCATACGCCATGTGAGCAGTGGCCATCACATACCTGCAGCTGAGACCATGTCTGCCGCACAGTACCCCATACTATTGGCAAAGACAAAAGGGCAATAAATGGAGTTTGCTATCCAGATTGAGGAGAATCCTGTTCTCCCTCTGGTAATGCAGGTACAGGTAGCAGCATATAAATAAACAAAAATACACACTGTGGCCCTTGTGTGGCAGAGGATGTCTGCTGCAGATATGTAAAGGCTGCGGCCCACATGGCGCATGGCGCAGATGCAATGGTCCCGGCCCCATTGATGTGCGCCATACGCCATGTGAGCAGTGGCCATCACATACCTGCAGCTGAGACCATGTCGATGGTAAATGATAAAGTAGCCTATTTTTTAAGACAGATCCTCAAAAACAGGACACTCTGGATCTTCTATCAGTAAAGAACTGTAGAATTGACGGTACTTGGGGGGTTGAGAAGGCTGTGTAGGTGTTGACTGGGTATGTGTTGGAATTGTGCTCGACTGGCCTGCTACGGTGGCAGGCGGAGTAGGCACTGGTGATTCTAATGACAGTGGTGTGTCTGGTGCACTACCAATGCCAACTATTTTAGTGCCACTGTTGAGATACCCTAAACTGCCATTATACACCAACTCCATGCATAACTTTTCAAAAGTAAGTTGCTGGTCAGGAGCCATGTTGCGAACACACTCTGCCACATAAGTGAAGTAGTTGTCATGTTTGTCCGGGTTTCTTTGCAGGACTTGATGTGCCCGCATCATAAATTCTTCATGTGCCGCTGCTTCTCCTTTTTTTCCTTTGCCACGCATTTTTTTGGCACGGGGGAGTGGTGGAGTGGGTTCCAGGGTGGGTGGCGGAGTGCGTGCCGGAGTAGGAACTTCGTTCGATGTGCATGCATTCTCAGATAGGACAGATAGGTCTGGGGTTGCAGGTGGGTAGTCACCAAGCTGTAAAAAAATTGAACATGTTTACTAATCAATTCTATTTACTTCTAATTTCAGTTCCCTACCAGCGTGAATGAATGGAAAGTCATCGCAGAGGAGTTTGAACAGCGATGGAACTTCCCAAATTGCGGTGGAGCCATTGATGGCAAACATGTCCGCATAGCCTAGCCTATCAATAGTGGTTCCTACTATTTTAATTACAAGGGCTATTTTAGCATTGTACTAATGGCTGTTGTTAATGCGAACTATGAGTTTATCTTCCTGGATGTAGGAAGGAATGGCCGTGCATCGGATGGTGGCACTTTCAAGGACACAAAGTTCTACGAAAGGCTCATAGCGAACACCCTTCACTTGCCGTCTGTCCAGGAAACTAAACAGGGGCTTAACTTTGTTTTTGTGGCTGACGAGGCTTTTGGCCTGCACGAGCATGTCATGAAGCCATATGCGCAAAGGGGGTTGAACCATGACAAAAGGATCTTTAACTACAGGCTATCCAGGGCACGGCGTGTTGTGGAAAATGCTTTTGGCATCCTGGCAAGCCGGTTTCGCATTTTCCACACTGCCATTAACCTGAGGGTGGACAAAATTGACTGGGTTGTCACGGCGTGCTGTGTCCTGCACAATTTGCTCCGCAGAAAAGCCACACAGCAAAGGGCTACAGGCACAGCACTCCAAGAAGACCAAGAACTGCCAGAGGAGGTAGTGCAGATATCCTCCTTGCAAACCCCAACACAACGCTACACAGGGAGTGCACGAGCCAAACAGGTGAGGGAAGAGTACATGGCCTACTTTAATGGGGAGGGCGCTGTGGATTGGCAGGAGGAATCAATTAGATAGCCAAAAAAATAGACTCACCGATGCAGACTGCGAATTCTCCTCCTCCTCCTGCGCCGTGACTTCTTGGTTTTCATGTTCTACCATAAGGACTACTCCTGTCCTCATCGACTCCTGGCTGAGGGTGAATGTCAACCGGTCATAGTACCAGAGCGATGTTTGATACATCTCGTCGACTCCAGCACCAGACTTCTTTGCAGCCTCCATCTTCTTGTGTTCCTTTAAGAACACCGTGCGCATATTCTGGATGCGTTTCCTCACCCATTCAACATTGGCCTCTGGATGAAATGGAAGACTGTAGCGTGCCAACTCCTCCAAGGCTTGGTTTCTTTTCATTTTGTTTGAATACTCCTTGGATTTTGTTCTCCACAGGCATTCGTGTGTACGATATTTTTCAATAAACCCTTCCAAAAACTCTTGTTCCTTTGCGTTGGACATTGGGACTGTAAAAAGATAAAACCATTTTAGTTGTTATAGTTATACCCATGTTTTGTTTCATATTTAAATTTTTATAGTTATAGTTACCAGTTTACCTAGTTCTTATGTTTTAAGTATTTAAAATGTTAATAAACTTTTATGAAAACCACTATACATTTTATTGTGCAGATTGCTATTCACACACACAGGTGAATGGGGCCTAGCAGAGAGGAGTGCATGGAATACTGCAATGGTGGACAATGGTTTATGTATATATATCTATATATACACAAACACACACACACACACAGGTGAATGGGGCCTAGCAGAGAGGAGTGCATGGAATACTGCAATGGTGGACAATGGTTTATGTATATATATCTATATATACACAAACACACACACACAGGTGAATGGGGCCTAGCAGAGAGGAGTGCATGGAATACTGCAATGGTGGACAATGGTTTATGTATATATATCTATATATACACAAACACACACACACACACAGGTGAATGGGGCCTAGCAGAGAGGAGTGCATGGAATACTGCAATGGTGGACAATGGTTTATGTATATATATCTATATATACACACACACACACACACAGGTGAATGGGGCCTAGCAGAGAGGAGTGCATGGAATACTGCAATGGTGGACAATGGTTTATGTATATATATCTATATATACACAAACACACACACACAGGTGAATGGGGCCTAGCAGAGAGGAGTGCATGGAATACTGCAATGGTGGACAATGGTTTATGTATATATATCTATATATACACAAACACACACACACAGGTGAATGGGGCCTAGCAGAGAGGAGTGCATGGAATACTGCAATGGTGGACAATGGTTTATGTATATATATCTATATATACACAAACACACACACACACACAGGTGAATGGGGCCTAGCAGAGAGGAGTGCTTGGAATACTGCAATGGTGGACACTGGTTATATGTATACACACACACATGGGGCCCACCCAAAAAAAACAGTGACATGGTCGGGTGCACGGTTGCCAAACCAGTGCTTTATACACACTATATACATTGGTGGCAACAGTGGGCATGCATAGAAGAGCATTGGGAGTGCAAACATACCAGGTTGTTGTTCTGGGAGATGAGACAAGAAGGAGAGTCCAACTGCTGCGCCAGCGCTGTTTGCTATGTGGAAAAACATGGCGCCGGGGGAGTGTTTAGGAAATGCCACTCAAATAGGCTGGATCAAACGACGGACGCACCGACGGACGGACGACGGAGGCGGCAAAAAACACTCACGATCTGCATACGATTGACGGTCGGTCGGCCTGGGATTGACGGATCCTACCTGCAGCACGTAGGACCAAAGATGCGACCAAACGAGCGGCGTGAACGCGCATTGGATCGGAATCGGATCAAATAAATGGCAAAAACACACGATAGTACACACAATCTGCATACAACCGGTCGGAATCGGATCTAAATTGACAGAATCGTGCCCTAGTCGTCCTGGTGTGTACCTAGCATAAGTCAGATGCACTCTGTAGTGTGGTGCATGGTTAGTCAGATGCACTCTGTAGTGCGGTGTATAGTTAGCCAGATGCACTCTGTAGTGTGGTGCATAGTTAGCCAGATGCACTCTGTAGTGTGGTGCATAGTTAGCCAGATGCACTCTGTAGTGTGGTGTATAGTTAGTCAGATGCACTCTGTAGTGTGGTGCATAGTTAGTCAGATGCACTCTGCAGTGTGGTGTATAGTTAGTCAGATGCACTCTGTAGTGTGGTGTATAGTTAGTCAGATGCACTCTGTAGTGTGGTGCATAGTTAGTCAGATGACTCTGTAGTGTGGTGCATAGTTAGCCAGATGCACTCTGTACTGTAGTGTGGTCACGGTGTAGCTAATATTACCTGCAGAAGATGCATCCTCTGTTTCCCAATGACAGCTGGGGGCATCCTCTGCACCCTGGAGATTCCTCAGACTTGTCTGACACTGGGCAGGTGACTGGTGTGTTGATGCCTCCATGTGACAATGTCAGGTGTCCGTTCTGTGCTACATTGGTTCCATGACTATATCCCAGTAGCTAAATGCGGGTTCTCTCTGTGTTTACAGATTCTGTGTCTTTCCCATTAGCGGAATACAAATGATCCCCCGACATATGTCTGACGCATTGTTACATACACACAAACAATCCACAGAACAAAGCGGATGTATCAGGAAATCTGCCAGAGCTTGTTGGCGACATAACATATGGCAGTCTTACATGAGGATGTTGTGTATCAGTGCATCAGCCAAGTCTAGGTAAGTGTCTGTGTATAGTACATGTGATGTGTAATGTTCCTGGTCACAACATGGGGATTCACAGGTACAGTACTGTAGATCTTCTATAGAGCCACAGAGGCCCTTGGTTCCATCATAGATGGCTCTGCCTGCTATAGATAAGAGTCCTATGATCTTGTATAGAACATGGGGCTCAGTAACGTCTCATATAAGTCCTGGTTTTGGTGCATTTAGCATTATATAAACACCTGTAATCCGGTGGATACATCTGGCAAACACAATTGCAGGCGAGAGCCGTTAGTAAGTACAACACATACAGTAGGGGGACATTTACTAAGATAGGATGTTGCCATGGGATACTATCTGTTATCATCTAGAACAGCGGTGGGGAACCTCCAGCCCGCGGGCCATATACGGCCCCCGGAGTCGGTCTGTGCGGCCCGCCCACCCTCCCGACGGCTGCGCAGCGAGTCAAGTACAGGCAAAATCTCGCGAGAGCTACCGACCTCTCGCGAGATTTCACCTGTATGAGCCACTTTGCGCAGCCGCCGGACCACACAGACCGGCGACTCGTAACCTGCGGCAGCCGCCGGAGCACGGGACGGCTGCTGCAGGAAGATTTGCACGTTTTTTTTTATTATAAATGGCCCCCGAGGCATTATGCCTCCTTGAAAATGGCCCTCGGACCTCAGGAGGTTCCCCACCCCTGTTTTAGAAGGTGCTAAATAAATAAGTAGATTCTGATTGGTTGCCTATAGCAACATCCCATGTGAAATAGAACTCCCACCTTAGTAAATTTCACCCACATTGTCTGCCCTGAGGGTACATTTTTTAAAGCTTCAAAAAAAACCAGGATGTTGCCCATAGCAACCAATCAGATCCTGTCTGGTATGTGGGCTGAGAACACAAATCTGTGATTTTAGGGTGTAATGGGGCAATGAGTGCGCCCTTGCTGGCATTAACGCAGCAAATCATGGCCATCAACCCCAGTATGTTTGGTGTGACGGAAAAGGCAGGTTACACAGGGAATCTCCCTATACACCAGTCCTTACCCATCTATGGGCCTTATTCTAGTTCACTCTTTCTGACAAAATCCTTCTTAGATGGACAAAACCATGTGCACTGCAGGTGGGGCAGATGTAACTTGTGCAGAGAGAATTAGATTTGGGTGGGGTTTTACTTCAAAGTGAGATCTATGTTGCAGTGTACAAATAAAGCAGTCAGTATTTACCCTGCACAGAAACAAAATAACTCACCCAAATCTAACTCTCTCTGCACATTTTACATCTGCCCCACCTGCAGTGCACATGATTTTGTCCAACTAAGAAGGATTTTGTCAGAAAGAGTGAACTAGAATAAGGCCCTATATTCTATGTTACAGCATGAACAACACGGTCCTGTTACATTTGTGGTTGCGGGGGAATGTATATGATGTAATATATCCCTGTTGTGCTGAATAAACCACTGGTCAGATCACTACTACACGTCTGTCAGGTGGAGCCACGGGGCTATAATCATCTGTAAATATATTATATTCTGCCAGCTGTACATGGCGTGTAGCCGGGATATCATACATGTTCTCACTTGTCATGGATACATGTCTGGTCACAACACGCTTCATGGATAAGGCCTATGTCAAATTCCGCTATTATCGAGGAAACATGTCACTGCGTTTCCTGTGCGCTGACACCGTATGTATGACCCCTGCTTCTGACATTGTCACATTTATACTTTTCTTATTATTACTGTAAGTGAATTAGTGTTAAGGCCTGGCCGACGGAGGGGTGACAGTTTAGGCTTATGCAATTCTCCAAAGTTTTGTAAAGTGAAAATGTTTTTCATGTAATGGACCCTTATAGGTCTTTAACCACTTTGACGGAAACCTCCTCGGGTTGAGCTGTGCAGCAGGAACGGGCTCTCCTGAGAAATTTCCGGGCATGCCACTGTAAAGAAAGTGTGCGCCAGTGATGCCTCCAGCAGTGAACCACCATCGCCCCTGTCGATGATCCCCCCCCCCCCCCCCTTGCTGATCCTCCCCGTCAGCGCACGGGAAGGTTCAGGGCCGCTCGGCCGTTCGTGTGTCCAAACGCAGGAATGCCCGAACAGACAAATGGCTGAGCGCCTGCACATTCGAGGGCTCCCGAGCTCCCCAAGCCGCCCCAAACCTCTCCAAGCAGACTAGATGGGCCAAATGGATCTGCTTCTATATAAGCGCATGCAAACAGTCAAAGCCTGCAGCAGTCCCAGGGGAGCAGGCGCTGATGCAGAAGGGAAGCGGCTGCCTCCTCTGTGGTGAGTATTTCCGGGGCAGGACAACCCTGCCCTGGTAGGTTTGCCTTGCCCCAAGAAAAGCCACTACTCAAGGGGTTAAGGATCCACTTAAGGGAGTCTGTTTATTGTGTTGTACTCAGTGCCGTTGATACGGGGGGGGCGGGTACTTTTTACCCGACCCGGGTCTGTTGATGGGACCCGAGTCCCGTGTCCCCCTTTTTACAGGGGCGTGGCCTCGCCCTCCTGTTCGCCATACTCTTGCATTGACCATGCCCTTTTTTACAGGGGCCAGGTTGTATACAGAAAGTCATAAGCTTTCCAGAGACATATCACAATGCATGAAAACAACAGAAATATCATGGACCCTTATGACAGCGACCTTAAGGGCTCGTCCGATAAAACCCATCTTCAAACTAGATTGTCCCTGAAGATGATAAGGTCGTGTGCAAAGTGTGAAGACGATAATGTAAAGTGTTTGAGAGTTATTGATCCATCCATACACACACACACACACACACACACACACACACACATACACACACACACATCGTTCATTTACTGTATTCTTATGTAGATTATTTATGGGACGGAACAGGGCTTGATAAATACAGATGGGGAACCTCTCATTCAGCACTGGGAACCGCCAGATTCCCTGCTCTGGCATAAGCTGGCTGAGAGGCGTTCCAAATGCCCTTCTCCGCTTCAGGGAGACAGGCAGGGTTAGGGGGATACTGGGAGGCTGCGGAGGGTGGCGGAGAGCTCTGTCAGAGGGGACCGCACGAGCATCTAGTACGCGGGCTCCCCCTTCTAACGGATAAGGGGCTGGCGGTTGGCGGTTCTATCGTTAGCTGCCAGCTGAATGAGATGCGCTCCATCTGTAGTGCTGCATTCGCACTGCCGGTCCCTGTCCGTGGTCCTGAAACCGAATTCTGACATTTTAAACAAGAGTCCATCTAAATTTAGCAAAAATGTTCGAAGGGGATGCTGTCAGCATTCCGGCAGTCAGAATGTCGACGTTCAGTTACCAACGCCGGCATCGCAACTGCCTTCAGGAGCTCAACGCTGGAACAGGTCAGGAAGCCGATGCCAGAATACCGATCAGTGAGTATGCGGGCGGATTAGAGTCAGGCTGGGAATGGGGGGGTCTAGGCTCTAGTGGGGGGGGGGGACACTTACATTTAGGCTGTGGGTAGAGAAGGTAAGGGTAAGGCTGCGGTGTGTGGTAAGGGGTTAGTTTGGTTTGGCACTTACAAGGGTATTAGGGTTAGGCATCAGTGTGCGGTGGGGTTAGGCAATTATAAGGGTGTTCAGAATAGGCTGCGGTGTGGGGTGGGGTTAGGCACTTACAAGGGTGTTAGGGATAGGCTGTGGTGTGGGGTGGGGTTAGGCACTTACAAGGGTGTTAGGGATAGGCTATGGTGTGGGGTGGGGTTAGGCACTTACAAGGGTGTTAGGGATAGGCTGCAGTGTGGGGTGGGGTTAGGCACTTACAAGGGTGTTAGGGACAGGCTGCGGTGTGGGGTTAGGCACTTACAAGGGTGTTAGGGATAGGCTGCAGTGTGGGGTGTGGTTAGGCACTTACAAGGGAGTTAGGCTTAGGCTGCGGTGTGGGGTTTGGCACTTACAAGGGTGTTAGGGTTAGGCTGTGGTGTGGTGTGGGGTGGGGTTAGGCACTTACAAGGGTGTTAGGGATAGGCTGCGGTGTGGGGTGGGGTTAGGCACTTACAAGGGTGTTAGGGATAGGCTGCAGTGTAGGGTGGGGATAGGTTTAGGAACTTACAAAGGCAGTGGTGGAGCCTGTGAGTGCTTAGCCCAGGTGAATGCCAGAACTCCCATCTTAGTACATTTACCCATCTGCCTGTTTATTTACCATTGGTGCTTTTAATGTGTGCGCGGTTTAATTAAAAGCCAGTATTCACATCTATCACACTGTGATCATATATATACTGTATATCTAACATATAATTCATTTTCTGGATTTATTGCTCTTTACCTTATCTGTCATGTAACTTAGTTCTTTAGTCTTGTCTGACAAACACACAATTCTTCCCACTCTGTGTAATATTACGTTGGTTACCTTGTATAACCCAGCGCCCACTCGTTTTTTCCTCTTCATTTTGTAAAGGTTTCATTGAGCAGACGTCGGATGCATTCAATAACGATCAAAAAGCCGGAAAAAAACAATACATAAAATCTGAAGAGACAAATGTTCCAGTACTGTTTGTGTTCCCACTCGGCAACTGCATATACCAAAAGCAGCGACGCACGCTCACAGCCCAGTGACATGGGGGAGATTACTAGACTAATTAGGGAGAAAGGGAGATTGCTGCTATTTCAGGGAGTCTCCTGCAGAATGCAGGAGGGGAGGTAACTATGATATAACAGTGTAATGTGGGCTAGGTGGAATGAGGGAGATTGCTAGACTAATGAGGGAGAGAGGGAGATTGCTGCTATGTCAGGGAGTCTCCTGCAGAATGCAGGAGGGGAGGTAACTATGATATAACAGTGTAATGTGAGCTAGGTGACATGAGGGAGATTGCTAGACTAATGAGGGAGACATTGACATTGCTGCTATGTCAGGGAGTCTCCTGCAGAATACAGGAGGGGAGGTAACTATGGTGTAACAGTGTGATGTGGGCTAGGTGACATGAGGAAGATTGCTAGACTAATGAGGGAGGGAGATTGCTGCTATGTCAGAGAGTCTCCTGTAGAATGCAGGAGGGGAGGTAACTATGATGTAACAGTGTAATGTGGGCTAGGTGACATGAGGGAGATTGCTAGACTAATGAGGGAGAGAGGGAGATTGCTGCTATGTCAGAATGCAGTAGTTAGCGCTGTATTAGAATTAGCCATATTACGGCCGCTGTGTGTAATGATATCAGTAGTTAGCACAGTATAAACTAAACTTAGGCAATTACCATCCATCTGCCAGGTCATTTAACATTGATTTTCCTAATTTAACATACCCTAATGAGTGTGGCTCTAATTGCTTTCAATAATATACTGATAGAACGGCCCCTGTCAGTCATTAATGGGCAAACATACAGTAGTCTCATTTATATCACTTATGTGACCTACAGATGGAGCGCCTCTCAGCCAGCCTGCAGGATCGCCACATTCCCTGAGCTGGTGCAGGCTGGTGAAGAGGTGCGCCATGTGACGGGGATCTGCTCGCATGTCCCCATCACTCTGCAGCTGGGAGTGTATTACCTGCCCGTCTCCGCTATAGAGAGATGGGCAGGGTGAGTGGGGGCAGGGAGCCAGTGGAAGGTGGTGGCAGGCTCTGTCAGAACGGGTCTTCCTTCCGGGCCCCCCCGGGAAGGTGGGTAAGTCTACAATATCGGCCCCGCAGCCCCCTTCTCGCTGCACCAAATACCGGATTTCGCCAGCGAGGGGGCGGGGCTAAAATGACGCAAATTGCGTCTAGATCCACAGTCACAAAGTCGACCACTAATGATTGACAGTGACTAGGTCCTCACCTATAAAAGGTAGACATACCATAGGTCGACATTGACAGAAGGTCGACAATGAAAAGGTTGACATAAGGTTTTTTGTTGTCTATGTCGACATATGTAAGTGTACCGCATCCCGCGCACGGCTCGTTGTGCTCGCCAAGCTTCACTATTATATTCTCACGTTATGCAAACTTGGATATAAAGTATGAATCAGTCTGTCTATAGAAAAAACATGAAAAGATTGTGTTGCCCTTTTTAGTGTCCATTATTTAATGTCAAACTTTTGCTTGTGTCGACTTTCTGTCAGTGTCGACCAACGGTATGTTGACCATTTATAGCAATTGACCTAGTGATTGTCGACCTAGAAGTTGTGGATCTAGGGACCACATACCCCTCTACGTTTCCCAGGTGGGCACTTCATGCCCCAGTCCGACACCACTGGCAGAGGTTGTGTTATACTTGCAGTTCGGGGTGTGGCACTATTGGCAATTTGTGTTGATTTTGTTGAGAATTGCTGTTTTATTTTATTACTTTACAGTTCAGTTATATTTATTTGTAGCATGGAGTTTTTTTATTTAATTATGAGAGGGAAGAAAATGTCACCTCTTGGTGTACGTAGCAAGGCTTCTCTTTTCCCAATGGCTCCAATTTTCCCTTAACCCTTTGGCTTATACAACCTCCGCTAACAGTAGTTCCTGGTTCCGGATGCATCCTGGGTGTCAGCGGCAGGGGTGGATTAAGGTCTTTGGGGGCCCCCCCACTGTGGTCCCTGCAGTGTATGGTAAGTTAGCGGCGGGGTCGCGGCAGCAAATGGAAACTAGTAGCGGTGTTGGCTACTAGTTCCCATCCGCTGCAGGGACCGCGCTGCTGACTTCCCATCTGCGGCAGGGACCCTGTCACTGACCGCCCAGACCGCTGCAGGGACCCCCTGCCCATCTGCGCCAGCCTGCCTGTGCTCCCCGATCTCACTGCTCACGCACAGGGCGACCGGACCCAGTGTGGGGGCCCCGGGGCGACCGCCCCTGTCGCCCTGTGCTTGATCCGCCACTGGTCAGCGGTCACCTTTGCTCCGTCCTTGCTGGTCTCCTGGTATGCAGTGGCGTAACTGTAAAATATTCTCCCCCCCCGCCACAATCTTTTGCGGGAGGAGGAATAGTGGGAGATGGGAGAGAGGAGGAATAGTCGGAGATGGCAGAGAGGAGGAATAGTCGGAGACTGGATAGGAGGAATAGTCGGAGACAGGATAGGAGTAGGGAGGCCAATCCCGGGGCATTTTTTCAATCCCGGGATTCGGGATTGAAAAATGCTCAATCCCGGGAATCCCGGGATTGGCCTCCCTAATAAAAAAAAATGACCCCCCCCAAATATCAATATAAATGCCCTCTTATTCGCCCCGCCCGCCCACCACTCTTCCCCATCCCCCTGCCCTGCACTGTCACTTACAGAGGTATGGTGACAGGCAGCAGCAGGAGCGATGTCCGTCCGTCCGTCCATCCATGCAGCGGCCGGCTGAGCGACTGTGCTTGTGCTGAAGTGCACTGATAGGCATGGCGGCGGATGGGCTTCGCAGTGTGGCGTGATGTCAGGGGTCACGCTGCGCAGCATGGGCGCCGTCATGACACTGAAAGTGGAGCGGACCAATCAGCCACCGGGGGGTACGCAGCAGACAGCCGGGCAGCATCAGAGCCATTCTAAAGTGCTCAGCGCTGCCCGGCTTTGGAAAAAAAAAAGTACATTTAGCACTGGGATACTAATCCCGAAATCCCGGGATTGAAAGCTTCAATCCCGGGATTCAAATTCCGCCGATTTTAGGCCTAAATCCCGGGATCCCGCCGATCCCGATCCCGGGATTGGCCTCCCTAGATAGGAGGGATAGTGGGAGACGGGAGAGGAGGAATAGCGGGAGACAGGAAAAAGGAAGAATAGCGGGAGTATAGTGAGAATAGTGGGAGAGCAGGAGAGAGTAGTAATATTGGGAGACGGGAGAGAGTAGGAATATTGGGAGACGGGGGAGAGGAGGAATAGTCGGAGATGGGAGAGAGGAGGAATAGTCGAAGACTGGAGAGGAGGAATAGTCGAAGTGTGACAATCCACTCTGAGTGCCCCTGTGCCCTCAAAAAGGTTTAATGGCAGCCAATGCTGCTGTTAGGAAAGACTGCAGCTTCATAGACACTGCAGGGATGTGAGGGGTTAACAGACCCAGCTCACATCCACGTGCAGAGAACCTGACACCCCCCTGATTAGCTGGCTGAGGGAGCGTGAGGAGGAACTGAAACTGAAACTGATGAGAGGGAGAAGTCTGCAGCAGCGTGAGAGAGAAGAGACTCATGTGTTGCCAGAGAGGAGACACTGTGTAGTGTGTGTCCAGTAGCCAGAGCTGGGCAGCGTGAAGTGCAGCAGCCAGGAGAGACCAAGAGAGAGAGCATCAAAGCAGAGCAGTGTGCTGGATATGTGAAGAGCAGCCCAGAGAGTAATGGGAGAAGAGGACAGCTTGTAGCTTGAACCTGGAAGCAGGCAGAAGAGTGACCCTCCAGAGGGAGAGAGGAGAACAGTGGAGAGGCACACATCAAGACCCATACCCCTGCATGTGATACAGAGAGCTGGGAGCCGCATGGTGGTGCATGGTGCACCTGGAGACACAAGAGCAGCACAGCTGGTGGTCCAACTGGCAGGAGTCAGCAACATATAAGGTACTGGAGTGCTCTATACCCCACCCAGCCTGTACCCATATTGCCCCATCACAGATTCCCCAAGTCACCCCCAGCTACAGGGATATTGTGTTGTCCCATTGCTGTCCTGAAAGCCCTGCACCAGGCATCCAGTGAGACTCCTTGCTGATAGAGCTTTATAAAAGAGAGTGTGCCTGAAGCCTGTCTTTTTGCCTTTTAAATACAAGCGGTTACCCTAGGTAACGGGAATCGGCTTGTCCCTCTCTGAATGAGGATTGTTTTATTGATATCTCTAAAAGTAGTGTGCACACTGTTAGGGCCTAATTCACCTGTGGGGATTTGTGCGTCGTGGGACCGTGATTGCTCTCAGGAACTGCATGTGATATCTGAGACTGTAGTTAAAGGGTGTGCAGCGCCACCCATTGGACACCTTGAGTTATAGTATTACAGGTGTAGTGAAGCATTCTAGTGATGTCATATTATTGTCTTTAATATTTCTCTCTTTGATGTCATTTTCTTTGTGGTTGTTTTTTTTGTCTTGTTTATTGATGTTTGCATAGGTGTACGAGTGTAACACAGCGACTAGTGCAGGTGTTTTCCTTAATAAATATTTGTCGCTGCTAAACGTTTTTAGTGTTGTCTTCTGTGGGTCTCGTTGGGTTGTCCTGTTCCCTGCCACAGGTTCTCCAGCAGAAGCCGCGAAGAATCCAGAAGCCGCCGCCGTCGCCCGATCCAGATTAAGGTACGCCATCTTGCACCACACCGAACAGGGGCACTGTCACACTTGGCGTCTACGAACAGGATTGCACAAGACCCCTGTGAACGGCAAGATGTGGCGATCGCAGTACACAGAACCGCAGGAGATGCGAAGAACCGCCACTCCACCAGCCCAAGCCAATCAGAACGCGATTGGGGCCATCATCGGAGCGATGACCGAAATGACCAGGATGATCCGTGAGATGCGTCAGGAATGGGCGGAGGATGAAAAGGAAAGACAGCGACGTGAATGTGGCGGAAGGCGCAGACAGAAGCGGAATCCCCCATGGAGGTCAGGACAACTACCCACTGACCGAACCAATGTATGCCCACAGACCGTGAGAAGACACAGGACAGGAGGTCCACCGGCAGTGTTTCAGAACACGGCAAGAGCATCCGGTGTGATATCGTCGAGGGGTAGACCACGAGCCAGCCCAAGAAGAATTGCAGGTCGTGTCCTGTGGTTTGATGTACCACGCGGGTATGGCTTCATTAAACGCGCAGATACCGGCCGTAGCGTGTATGTGCACTATACCGCCATCCAGCATGCCGATCCCCAAAATAGCTTCCGGAGCCTGAGCAACGGTGAGGCTGTAGAATTCGAATTGACAAGCGGGAAGAAAGGCACCAAGGCCGCCAACGTGACCGGGCCAGATGGCACACCAGTGCAACGTAACAGACGCGCTCCAGAGCACTATCCACGCCATCGAGAGCCTCCACCGTACTATCAGCAAGAGTACAGCCATGGTGGAAGTAGAGCCGAACCAAGGGAGATCAAGTGCGAGAATGAAAGGGTTAGCGTCAAACGCCCTCGACCAGGACAGATGCCCCGCCCACCAGAACCTGAGATCACAAGGACAAGCGAGAAACCGGTCATGTGGAGTGAGCCAGTTCACCAGAGGCAGCAAGCAGTGACTAGGCCTCAACTTGCAGAGCCAACAAGAGAGTACGTCCCTAGAATGGATGATGCCGGTTACCGAGCGGCGAACCTAGGGCCAAGAAATGTCAGAATGGCTGAACCGGAGAGAAACTCCAAAATTGTGGTCCATATGGCTGTGACAGAGACCGTGGAGCCATCAGAAGTGGAACCAGCTATACCGTTGCCTGAACCCAAGGCCAAGATAGAACCAGCAGAGAGAGATGAGAAGGCCGAGACCTTTTTCATCAAAGGGAAGCCTGTAACGGATGGAGAGTACACGACCATCTCCGGGGAAGAATTTGCCTTCCAGATACAGCAGGCGATTCTGCGATCCAAGAGGCAAGATCGAGAGTCGAGACGTGCTTAAGTGCCGGTCGTATGCCGTGAGAGTGGGCGCCATCCATGGACGTCGATGAAGCACCTGGACCGCAGAGGGATGGGAGACCTGTGGCGGAGGGATGGTTGACCCGGGGAGCCCACATTAGATAGGAAGGTAGTGATACTTGTAATGGTTATGTAATGTCTAATTGTTCACACCTGTTTTTATTTAGCGTTTAAATACTTTGTCATGGACATTGACAGGACTTTGCCCGGAACTTATTGGTCCTGGTACAGTTGCCTGCGGACAGGCAAATTTCCAGCAGGGAGGTATGTGACAATCCACTCTGAGTGCCCCTGTGCCCTCAAAAAGGTTTAATGGCAGCCAATGCTGCTGTTAGGAAAGACTGCAGCTTCATAGACACTGCAGGGATGTGAGGGGTTAACAGACCCAGCTCACATCCACGTGCAGAGAACCTGACACCCCCCTGATTAGCTGGCTGAGGGAGCGTGAGGAGGAACTGAAACTGAAACTGATGAGAGGGAGAAGTCTGCAGCAGCGTGAGAGAGAAGAGACTCATGTGTTGCCAGAGAGGAGACACTGTGTAGTGTGTGTCCAGTAGCCAGAGCTGGGCAGCGTGAAGTGCAGCAGCCAGGAGAGACCAAGAGAGAGAGCATCAAAGCAGAGCAGTGTGCTGGATATGTGAAGAGCAGCCCAGAGAGTAATGGGAGAAGAGGACAGCTTGTAGCTTGAACCTGGAAGCAGGCAGAAGAGTGACCCTCCAGAGGGAGAGAGGAGAACAGTGGAGAGGCACACATCAAGACCCATACCCCTGCATGTGATACAGAGAGCTGGGAGCCGCATGGTGGTGCATGGTGCACCTGGAGACACAAGAGCAGCACAGCTGGTGGTCCAACTGGCAGGAGTCAGCAACATATAAGGTACTGGAGTGCTCTATACCCCACCCAGCCTGTACCCATATTGCCCCATCACAGATTCCCCAAGTCACCCCCAGCTACAGGGATATTGTGTTGTCCCATTGCTGTCCTGAAAGCCCTGCACCAGGCATCCAGTGAGACTCCTTGCTGATAGAGCTTTATAAAAGAGAGTGTGCCTGAAGCCTGTCTTTTTGCCTTTTAAATACAAGCGGTTACCCTAGGTAACGGGAATCGGCTTGTCCCTCTCTGAATGAGGATTGTTTTATTGATATCTCTAAAAGTAGTGTGCACACTGTTAGGGCCTAATTCACCTGTGGGGATTTGTGCGTCGTGGGACCGTGATTGCTCTCAGGAACTGCATGTGATATCTGAGACTGTAGTTAAAGGGTGTGCAGCGCCACCCATTGGACACCTTGAGTTATAGTATTACAGGTGTAGTGAAGCATTCTAGTGATGTCATATTATTGTCTTTAATATTTCTCTCTTTGATGTCATTTTCTTTGTGGTTGTTTTTTTTGTCTTGTTTATTGATGTTTGCATAGGTGTACGAGTGTAACACAGCGACTAGTGCAGGTGTTTTCCTTAATAAATATTTGTCGCTGCTAAACGTTTTTAGTGTTGTCTTCTGTGGGTCTCGTTGGGTTGTCCTGTTCCCTGCCACAGGTTCTCCAGCAGAAGCCGCGAAGAATCCAGAAGCCGCCGCCGTCGCCCGATCCAGATTAAGGTACGCCATCTTGCACCACACCGAACAGGGGCACTGTCACAGAAGACTGGAGAGGAGGAATAGTCGGAGACTGGAGATGAGGAGGAGGAATAGTGGGAGCCTGGAGAGGAGAAATAGTGGGTAACTGGGGAGGCTGCTCTCTCACATTCAGCGCAGGGGCCAAGTATCTGCAACCTTGATAGGGAGTGTGCGCCCGGGTGGGATCTGGCAATGAGGGTATAGGCCTGGTGAGCAGTGTACAGCAGTGAGGCCTGGTGAGCAGCAGTGTACAGGGCTGGTGAGCAGCAGTGTACAGGCCTGTGAGCAGTGTGAGCAGTGAGGGTATAGGCCTGGTGAGGAGAGGGTCAGGTGAGCAGTGTACCTGTAAGCTGGATCACGTTGCAGGCTCCTGCCCGTCGCGTGCTTCTACTACAGATCCCGTGGCTGGCTGCTGTTCCCTGCCATGCCGACTGCTGCCTTCCCACATGGGCCGTCTGTCTGGTCCTCTCCGGGGGCACACTAGTGCGGGCGCCTCAGCGTTGCCGCACTCAGTGGCCTCCCCGGGTCCTTGCTGCCGCTGGCTGGATGAAGGGGGGGGGGGGGGTTTGGTTCCTGTCACCCGCTGTGTTCCCGCCGGCTGTTTCATGGTGACACCCAGACACAGACAGATGCTGATATAGATGCCTACAATCAGAAACCACCACAAAGACAGATGCTGACACACAGACTCTGATACATTGGAAGCTGACACTCCACATACACCAACATGAAGACCCTGACACACAGACACAAATGCTGACATAAATACTGATACAAGGAGGCTGACACACAGACAAAAATAGACACTGACAATAATACACGCACATACGCTAACATACTAACCCAGACACACACTGACACTGATGCCGACACACATACAGATGCTAACACAAACACACATGGACAGAAGCTGAGACACTAATCAAACAGACATACACTGGCACATGGACGATGACACAGAGGCTGACATACTAACACCGACACCCTCTGACACATGGACACCAACAATCACAAGTTATAAACAGCTGCTGGTCTGAGGATACAGTGGGCACTGCAGGTGGGAAGAGAGCAGGGACAGGTGAGGGGGTTTTCGAAAGCAGCCATCTGGAGCATGACCTGGGTGGCCGGAGGAGACAGCACCGTCAGGTGGTTGAGGACACAGCCGCCGAATAGGGTTTAGGGAATGGGCGAAGACAGCTCCGTCAAGTGGGGCCCTCCTCCTGTACCGCTGAGTGTGTAAGTGGGGTGGGCTCCTGTGCCGGACAGCTGCCGGGGAGGGGGGGCGGGGGCGAGGCAGCAGGGAGAGTTGCATATTGCCTATAACTGTCACTGCCAGCTGGATGGTTGTGGGCGGCGGGGTGTGAAGGGATAGCTCAGCAGGTTGTGTGATTGGGAAGCGCGGGAAAGGGGGGGTGATTGGTGCCGTCACAGACAGAGACTCACTCACTGGGTGTTTGAGCCAGGTGAGAGTCAGGTCCTGCCTCCGCCGGGAAAAAACAAAACAGTGCTTAAAGAAGTGCTGGTATGACTTACCGTCATATACCGGCCCACTTCGAGCACTGATCTGCATGCATATGTAACTGGCTATTGTAGCAGCATTTTGCATTTCAATCTTTATATGTCTTAAAGGACAAGTGAAGTAGTATACAGTACAGTATATAACTATTTAACCCCTTCCTGACAGAGCTAGTTTTTGCGTTCCTGACAGAGCCATTTTTTTCAAATCTGACATGTCTCACTTAAGTGGGGATAACTTTTTTTTGCTTTTACTTATCCCAGTGATTTTGAGATTGTTTTTTCGTGACACATTGTACTTCAAATTAGTGGTAAATTTGGGTCGATACAGTCTGTGTTTTTTTGTGAAAAATACCAAAATGTCGTGAAAAAATGGAAAATTTAGCGATTTGCAAAATGTTAAATTTTCTGCTTGTGAGACAAATAATCTTACCACTCAAAATAGTTAATAACTAACATAGACCATATGTCTACTTTATGTTTCCATCATTATTTCAACTTCCTTTTAATTTTTTTGGACACTAGGAGGCTTACAATATGAATAGCAAATTCTCAAATTTTCAAGAAAATTTCAAACACTGATTTTTTTAGGGACCAGTTCAGTTCTGATGTGACTTTGAGGGACTTGTATGTGAGACACCCCCATAAATGATGCCATTTCAAAAACTGCACCCCTCACAGTATTCAAAACAGCATTTTGGAAGTTTGTTAACCCTTTAGGTGTTTCACAGGAATTAAAACAAAGTGTAGGTGAAATTTCAAAATTTCATTTTTTTTGCAGATTTGCAATTTTAATACATTTTTCTAAGGAACACAGTACATTTTACTAGAGAAATGTGACTAAAAATTGATTCCCCCAATTCTTTTGTTTTCATAAATATCCTATATGTGGCCCTAGTGTGCACGTTGACCAAACCACAGGCTTCATAATAGAAGGAGCAACTACTTGATTTTGGAGCCTCCTTTTTATGAGATTATTTTTTAGGCACCATGTAGGTTTCTAGGCACCATAAGATGCTAAAATTTAGGAACCCCCCCACAAGTGACCCCATTTTGCAAACTACACCCCTCAGGGAATTCATCTAGGGGTATAGTGTACATTTCAAACCCCCAGGGGTTTCACCAATTGTGGTCCAACTGGGCAGTGAAAATGAAAAATTAAATTTTTTACACAAAAATGCAGTTCTGGCTCAAAATTTTTCATTTTCACAAGGAATGAAGGAGACAAAGCCCCCCAAAATCTGTGCCCCAATTTCTACCGAGTACGGCAATGCCTCACATGTGACCAAAAAATACCAGTTGGGTGCATGGCAGGACTCAGAAGGGAAGGAGTGATTTTTGGATTTTGCAGCTCAGATTCTGGTGGAATTTTGGTGGGTGCTATGTCGCATTAGCAAGACCCCCCAAGCACCAAGACAGTGGAACCCCCCCACAAGTGACCCCATTTTGCAAACTACACCCCTCAGGGAATTCATCTAGGGGTATAGTGTACATTTCAAACCCCCAGGGGTTTCACCAATTTTGATACAAGTGGGCAGTGAAAATGAAAAATTACATTTTTTTACACAAAAATGCAGTTCTGGCTCAAAATTTTTCATTTTCAGAAGGTATGAAGGAGAAAAAGCACCCCAAAATCTGTGCCCCAATTTCTCCCGAGTACGGCAATGCCTCACATGTGACCAAAAAGTACCAGTTGGGTGCATGGCAGGACTCAGAAGGGAAGGAGTGATTTTTGGATTTTGCAGCACAGATTTTGGTGGAATGAATGGTGGGTGCTATGTTGCACCAATACAGTGGAACCCCCCCACAAGTGACCCCATTTTGCAAACTACACCCCTCAGGGAATTCATCTAGGGGTATAGTGTACATTTCAAACCCCCAGGGGTTTCACCAATTTTGATACAAGTGGGCAGTGAACATGAAAAATTACATTTTTTTACACAAAAATGCAGTTCTGGCTCAATATTTTTCATTTTCACAAGGAATGAAGGAGAAAAAGCACCCCAAAATCTGTGCCCCAATTTCTCCCGAGTACGGCAATGCCTCACATGTGACCAAAAAATACCAGTTGGGTGCATGGCAGGACTCAGAAGGGAAGGAGTGATTTTTGGATTTTGCAGCTCAGATTCTGGTGGTATTTTGGTGGGTGCTATGTCGCATTAGCAAGACCCCCCAAGCACCAATACAGTGGAACCCCCCCACAAGTGACCCCATTTTGCAAACTACACCCCTCAGGGAATTCATCTAGGGGTATAGTGTACATTTCAAACCCCCAGGGGTTTCACCAATTTTGATACAAGTGGGCAGTGAACATGAAAAATTACATTTTTTTACACAAAAATGCAGTTCTGGCTCAAAATTTTTCATTTTCACAAGGAATGAAGGAGAAAAAGCACCCCAAAATCTGTGCCCCAATTTCTCCCGAGTACGGCAATGCCTCACATGTGACCAAAAAATACCAGTTGGGTGCATGGCAGGACTCAGAAGGGAAGGAGTGATTTTTGGATTTTACAGCTCAGATTCTGGTGGAATTTTGGTGGGTGCTATGTCGCATTAGCAAGACCCCCCAAGCACCAAGACAGTGGAACCCCCCCACAAGTGACCCCATTTTGCAAACTACACCCCTCAGGGAATTTATCTAGGGGTATAGTGTACATTTCAAACCCCCAGGGGTTTCACCAATTTTGATACAAGTGGGCAGTGAACATGAAAAATTACATTTTTTTACACAAAAATGCAGTTCTGGCTCAAAATTTTTCATTTTCAGAAGGTATGAAGGAGAAAAAGCACCCCAAAATCTGTGCCCCAATTTCTCCCGAGTACGGCAATGCCTCACATGTGACCAAAAAGTACCAGTTGGGTGCATGGCAGGACTCAGAAGGGAAGGAGGGATTTTTGGATTTTGCAGCACAGATTTTGGTGGAATGAATGGTGGGTGCTATGTTGCACCAATACAGTGGAACCCCCCCACAAGTCACCCCATTTTGCAAAGTACACCCCTCAGGGAATTCATCTAGGGGTATAGTGTACATTTCAAACCCCCAGGGGTTTCACCAATTTTGATACAAGTGGGCAGTGAAAATGAAAAATTACATTTTTTTACACAAAAATGCAGTTCTGGCTCAAAATTTTTCATTTTCAGAAGGTATGAAGGAGACAAAGCACCCCAAAATCTGTGCCCCAATTTCTCCCGAGTACGGCAATGCCTCATGTGTGACCAAAAATAGGCAGGACTCAGAAGGGAAGGAGTGATATTTGGATTTTGCAGCACAAATTCTGGTGGAATGATGGTGGGTGCTATGTCGCATTAGCAAGACCCCCAAAGCACCAATACAGTGGAACCCCCCCACAAGTGACCCCATTTTGCAAACTACACCCCTCAGGGAATTCATCTAGGGGTATAGTGTACATTTCAAACCCCCAGGGGTTTCACCAATTTTGATACAAGTGGGCAGTGAACATGAAAAATTACATTTTTTTACACAAAAATGCAGTTCTGGCTCAAAATTTTTAATTTTCACAAGGTATGAAGGAGACAAAGCACCCCAAAATATGTGCCCCAATTTCTCCCAAGTACGGCAATGCCTCACATGTGACCAAAAAGTACCAGTTGGGTGCATGGCAGGACTCAGAAGGGAAGGAGTGATTTTTGGATTTTGCAGCACAGATTTTGGTGGAATGAATGGTGGGTGCTATGTTGCACCAATACAGTGGAACCCCCCCACAAGTCACCCCATTTTGCAAAGTACACCCCTCAGGGAATTCATCTAGGGGTATAGTGTACATTTCAAACCCCCAGGGGTTTCACCAATTTTGATACAAGTGGGCAGTGAACATGAAAAATTACATTTTTTTACACAAAAATGCAGTTCTGGCTCAAAATTTTTCATTTTCACAAGGAATGAAGGAGAAAAAGCACCCCAAAATCTGTGCCCCAATTTCTCCCAAGTACGGCAATGCCTCACATGTGACCAAAAAATACCAGTTGGGTGCATGGCAGGACTCAGAAGGGAAGGAGTGATTTTTGGATTTTGCGGCTCAGATTCCGGTGGAATGAATGGTGGGTGCTATGTGGCATTAGCAAGACCCCCGAAGCACGGTGAAATTATGAACCTAATATTCCATAGATGTGTGGTATATTTTAAAACACTCCTTTATACATAGGCCGGGTTTGTCGGGGCAAGTGTCACACTGGAAAATAGTTTGCTTTCTTATTCCCTTTTTATAGCAAACTTTGCACCTTTTTTGTGTCCTGCCCTTTTTTCCAGTGGAGGGGATTTCATCAGGAAAATGCTGCCCTGGTACAATACGGGGACCAGTACTAGAAGTACTGGGGCCCTCTGCCTGCTGGTTCCCAAATATTAGGCCCTTTATGACTTCCTCTTGAAAGTGCATAAATGTCCCCCTCTGGCCGGTAGAACGGAATAGCACGTAAGCGTTATACAGTGCCATCTGGATGATATACACGGCCACCTTCTTGTACCAGATTTTTGTTTTCCGCAGGGCACTGTACGGCTTCAGTACCTGATCTGAAAGATCCACTCCGCCCATGTACCTATTGTAATCCAGGATACAATTAGGTTTGGAGGTGTGGGTACTGGTACCTCGTACAGGGATGGAGGTGGTACTGTCTCCGTGAATTGTTGTCAGTATAAGGACATCCCTCTTGTCCTTATATTTGACCAACAACATATTTTCGTTGCATATTCCCCTGCTTTCACCCCTTCTCATTACTTGGGCAATGTGCGTTTTTGGGAGGCCTCTTTGGTTCTTGCGCACAGTACCGCAAGCTGCTGTACCTCTTGAACCAAGGGCCTTAAACAGGGGGATGCTGGTGTAAAAGTTATCCACATAGAGGTGATAACCTTTATCCAGGAAGGGGTGCACTAAATCCCAGACAATTTTCCCACTAACACCTACGAGGGAGGGGGGGCATTCTGGCGGTTCAATTCTTGAATCCTTCCCTTCATAAACCCTAAACCTGTGGGTGTACCCTGAGGTGCTTTCACACAGTTTATACATTTTTATGCCATACCTTGCCCTCTTACTGGGAAGGTACTGGCGGAATTTAACCCTTCCTTTAAAATGTATAAGGGACTCGTCGATACAAATAAATTTTTCAGGGATGTACACCTCTTCAAATTTGGCACTGAAATGATCAATGACCGGCCTGACTTTGAATAGCCGGTCAAAGGTGGGATCATCTCTGGGTGGGCACTGTGCATTATCGGTGTAATGTATAAATTTAAGAATTGTCTCAAATCGAGTCCGGGTCATGGCCATACGGTAAAATGGAGTACTGTACAGAACATCTGTACTCCAATATTGCCTAATTTCTGGCTTTTTTACTATGCCCATATGAAACACCAGACCCCAAAACGTCATCATCTCTACTGCATCTACAGGGGTCCACCTAGCAAATGATGACGTGGGGTTTTGAGCAATAAACTGCTGGGCATATAAATTAGTTTGGTCCACCATTAAATTTATAAAATCATCAGAGAAAAATAATTTGAAAAAGTCAATTTCTCTGAGACCTGTGGAATCAAATTGGATTCCTGGCATGGCCAAAAACTCAGGAACCTGGGGCTCAAAATTGTCTGGTGGTGGGGTCCATACGAGATCAATTATTGGGGGGGGGTCTCAGCTGCTCTACGGGGGCGTCTTTGAGGGGGTCCCTCATCACCAGAGGAGGAAGAGGAGCTTAAGGCAAATCCTTCAAATTCCCCGCTTGCATCACTGGCTGTGTCAGAGTCAGAAGCAAGCATGGCATATGCCTCCTCCACTGAATACATTCTCCTGGATGACTGGGAGGACATTTGGGAGGACATTTGGGAGGACATTTGGGATGCCATTTTTATTTTTGTGTTACTGGTAGTGAAATGTTTCAACACGTGTATAGTGTAGGGGGGGGGTACAAACTTTATTTCAATCCGGGGGGTATGTAGTGTGTAGTGTGTATGTAGTGCAGAAAAAAAAAAATACTTTATACCAATAAAAAAAAAAAAATGAAGGGGTTAAAAATAAAAAATTTAAGGGGTTAAAAAAAAAAAAAAAAGGTCCTGCGCCAAAAATTGAGCACAGATGTTGGTCAGTAACGTCTGTCACTGAACAGCGCTCAAAGGCAACAGGAATTTGATCAAAAAAAAAAAAAAAATAGATCAACCCTGTGCCGAAAAAGATGATCAGTGATGTACGTCACTGATCAGCGCACAGCGGCCACAGGACACCCACAAAATCACAGTGTGTGTAAAAAAAAAATTAAAAAAAGACCCCACAGCACACACACAAAAAAAAAAGGTGATCAGTGATGCGACACTGATTACCAGTGAGGTGCAGCAGGTGCACAACCTTTGGTGCAACTGACAGGTATATATAAAAAAAAAAAAACCTCTGTACCCCCAAAAAAGTTGCTGATCACCTCAGATATAGTGATCAGCACAAAAGGCGGGGGCAGCAGACACAAAATTTAGCACTCTCTGTCACTATCTCTCTCTATCTCTCTATCTCTCACTATCTATCACTCTATGACACTGCAGCAGCAGCACTGACAGGTATATCTATATATAAAAAAAAACCTGCGCCCCCAAAAAGTTGCTGATCAGTTAATTTATACTGATCAGCACAAAAGGAGGGGGCAGCAGTCAGTTATATAAAAAATATATAGCACAATCTGTCACTATCTCTCTCTATCTCTCTCTCTCTATCTCTCTCTATCTCTCTATAACTATCACACTGCAGCAGCACAAAATATAGCACTCTGTCACTAGGCCTCTCTATCTATCTCTCTCTCTCTATCTCTCTCTCTCTATCTATAACTATATCACACTGCAGCAGCACAAAATATAGCACTCTCTGACACTATCTCTCTCTCTATCTCTCTCTATCTCTCTCTATCTCTCTCTATCTCTCTCTATCTCTCTCTATCTCTCTATCTATCTCTCTATCTAGCTATTACACTGCAGCAGCACAATTTCACAGCACAGGAAGGCACAAGTAGCAACAGGATCCAGGAAGCAGTGATGAAGCAGCGATCAGGTAAGTATGGAGCAAGGTTCTGGTCAGTATGGCGGCAGGGGGGTACGGTGACCGCACTGCACGCTATTCCAGACCGGAATGGCGTCTGCAGTGCAGTCACCGTTAGTTTAAATCCCCCTCCTTGGCTGTGATTGGTCCGTCGGTCCGACGGACCAATCACGGCCTTTGGGGGCGGGCGGGGTGAGGTGGGGTGACACCAGTGTCACCCTTACACCCCGCGGTGATTGGTGCTGTACTTTACAGCACCAATCACCTCTGATCCCGTGTCACCGGCGAACGTTATTCGCCGGTGACACAGGAAAACGCTGTGAATGGCTGTTCACACTGAACAGCCAATCACAGCGATCGCCGACGGGGGGGCGGCATCGCAGCCCCCCCTGGGCATGCACGGACATGTCTGCTGTCAGGGACAGCAGACATGTTGAAACTGTCACCGCGTCTATAGACGCGGTGACAGTTTAAATCCATGACGTACATTTACGCCATGTGTCGGGAAGTGCTTCCCGACCATGACGTAAATGTACGTCAAATGTCGGGAAGGGGTTAAAAGCTCATCAAAATGACGGCTTAGTCCCTATCTGCTCCCTACCTCCAATCTCTGTCTTCACAGCTCCGTCTCACCATGTCCAGTTAGTTTGAAACAGATCGTTTTGCTTTCACTTTCTGTTAATGAGTAACTTGGTCCAATGAGTGGCCTCTAGTGGTTACTGTCGGTACTTCACCTCAGAGATGAGAGGAGACTTGTACATTAGTCAGCCTTATTCTATATAAAGATTTAACACATGTAGCTGTCCTAATATTGCTGTTTCCCTCCCTGTTCCTTGTGTGTGTGAATCGTTTGGTTGACAGTGTTTAGGTCAACAGCCAATAGGTCGACAGGCAAAAGGTCGACACCTCAAAAAGGTTGACATGTGTGAGGTCAATATGGTCAAACAGTCGACACACGCAAAAGGTCGATATGCATTTAATTTTTCTGTGTCTATGTCATCCTAAGTGTACCTTTTTCCATGTCGACAATTTTCATGTCGACGTTTTGCTTGTGTCTACCTTTTGATTTTATTAATGCGTTGACCTTCTGCCTGTCGACTAATGGTGGTCGACCTTTTGACTGTCGACCTAGACACTGTCGCCCCAATAACCTCACACCGTTCCTTGTATAGACTTGTGCTGTTGGAGCCCGGTGCTGGTTTCAAAATACGGGGGGCCCCCAGATTTTTTGTCCCCCGTATTTTTGGAACCAGGACCGGTCCAAGAGTCCGGGGCTGGTTTCAGAAATACGGGGGACCCCTATGCTTTTTGTCCCCCCGTATTTTTGGAACCAGGTCCGGCTCAATGAGCCCGGGGCTGGTTATGCTTAGGAGGGGGGACCCCACGCCGTTTTTTTTTTATAAAAACACTTTTACACATTTTTATTAACAGGACCATGCACAGATCTCAATGATCTGTGCATGGTTCTGTCAATTCGCCTGTCAGAACCTGGTCTATTTTTTTTGTGATTTTTGGTAACATTTACCAAAAATCGCACCCTATTACATTTGCGAGTTGTATACTTTATAATGGGAAAACATCTGGATGCGATTTGAAATGTGACTAAAAATCGCCACTTCCAAAAGTGCGATTTCGCGATTTTTTACCGCGATTTTCAACCTATTAAATGTGCGATTTTCGGAAAATGTGCGATTTCAGCCGTTTTTGATCAAAAATCGCACATGTCTAAAAATCGCACCCTATTACATTTCGCCCCTGACCTCCCCATCCAGAATGGATTGAAAGGTCTACAGTGTCTAAGTAGACAGTCAATAGGTCGACACCAAAGGGTTGACATGCAATAGGTCAAAACAAACAAAAGGTTGACATGCACTTAGTCGACACAGACAAAAGGTTGACATGTAGTTGGTCAACATGATCTAAAGGTGGGCACAAGCAAAAGTTCGGCATGGAAGTTTGGGACAGAAAAAGGTCGATGTGAGTTTTCACAGGTGTGTCAGCGTCTCCTGTCGACATGGACCCTGGATTATTGTACTGCGTTCCCTCACATGGTTTGATTCGCTTGTCAACTCATGTCAACCTTTTGTCTGTGTTAACCCAGTGCACACTGTACATCCCAACTGTCCTGCTATCTGCGGGAAAGTCCCATTTTTTGGGGGACGTTCCCCCGTCCCGCCTGTGCCGACAGTGTCCCGCGGCAGGGGGGAAGTTGGGAGTCCCCTCTGTCACCTGTGAATAGACGCTGTGCACATGCACAGCATTCATGGCCCCACGCAGGGTCAGATTTAAGGGGGGGGGGCACAGGGGGTAAGGTTTTGTGCATGGGAGTGGGGTAGTGCTCCAGCTTAGCCTATCTGCCAATGTGACAGTGATTAATGGTGCTGAGCATCGGGACCTGAGGCACACTGACTGCACAAGTGTGCAGCGCATTACTGGGAGTTGACCCAATGAGGCTTTGCACAATAGGTCAGAGGCTGAGAAGCTTGTGCTGAGCTCTGCTTGGTGGAGCTCATCATATGCTTTTCCAGGCCCATGGAGGACAGCAGCAGCAGCGGCCTCGTGATGGGAGGCGTTACTCATTGACCAAGTTTATACTGCCTGTACTCTGTGTAATATTCTCCAGTGCAGTTTGAGGCCAGTAATGACAAGTGGGAGGGGGCACCCCCTGTCTAAAGTGCCCCAGCCCCCCCCCCCCGAAGGCTTAACCAGACCCTGCCCTCATGGCGTGCGCGTCCCTCCTCAGTCATCCTCAGAGGTGAGAGGTATACTTTAGTATCAGACAGGTTCCTGTGATACACGTATCAGCCTTACACGGATCGGCTTCCTGTGATCTGCTGTGACCCCTGCGTATATCTGGTGCTCCCCTCCCACCGTATTCCCTCTGGTCTGATGCTGATCCCACCACAGAGACCCCTGTGTCCTGGGCCCGGCAGGAGAGCTCCTAACGTCTGCTTATCACAGGGAACTAATTGGATTCCTGAGTATGAGCCGAGGATCACGAAATGACATCATGTTCTATTAACTAAATGGGAGTAAGCAAAGGCGTAACTACCATAGGTGCAATGGGTGCAGCTGCTATGGGGCCCAGAGCTGAAGGGGGCCCATCTTTACTGTCTAAGTAATATGTTTTACACACATTTATCACCATCAGTTGCTAAATAAGGGGCCCTTAAAAACTTTTGCTATGGGGCCTATGCATACCTAGTTACGCCCCTGGGAGTAAGGCTGCCCGTTACAGTGATTAATAATGTGCTCGCCCACAGTCCCTGGAAGCACCGGGAGGTCGTTCTGCGATAACAGGGGATTAAGGGGCAGATTTATTTATTAAACAAATTATGCAGATTCCCCCCCCCCCCCCCCCCCCCTCCGCCCCTGGGGCCGAGAGAACTTCTGCTAAATTCTGCGAATAGTTAGATTTGCCGAGAAAACGTGTTACAGCACTTGGCATGGTGAGTGCGTACGGCATATGGTCGACTGGTCTTAGGTTGACACATGAAATTGGTCAACACGTCTAAGGTCAACAGGGTTTGAAGCACAAACATTAGGTCGACAGTCAGGAGTTTTTCATGTTTTTTTGAGCCGGCTTATGCTAACAGCAGCATGGCAGGTCGTGGTGGCAGAATAAAATAGTGTGCCGAGCGCAGCCTAGGCATGTAATCCAATGACACACAGGTGCTTCCAATAAGGATCAATAATCCCTATTGTGTAATCTCCATCATACGGGGAAAGTTATTAAAGCGTCTAATGCTGGAATAACTGGAGGGTGGCTCCGGGGAGAAAGGCCGACCACTGGTGACACCACTGGCTGCAATCCGCTAACAGACACTAGAGGTCCTACCGGCGTGCTGTCAGAATGTAACCCCCCCCCCTGGTAACAAGCAAGTAAGTCTCCCATGGCAACAAGCATGTACCTTTTCCCCCTGGCAATGAGCATATAACTCCCCCTGGCAACGAGCATGTAACTCCCCCTGGCAAGAAGCATATAATTCCCACTGGCAACATATAGGTAACACCCCCTGGCAACGAGCATGTAGCACTCACTGGCAACAAGTATCTTATTCCCCCTGGCAACAAGCATGTAACACCCCCTGGCAAGGAGCATGAAACCACTGTTAATAAGCAAATAACCCCCAGCAACGAGCAACAAATGCAGCAAGGAGCATGTAACCCCTTGCAACGTGCATGTAGGTAAAAATCTGTAATGTATGGGGGAAGAGGCCTTACAGTCTGGATGGTGTAATGGTTAGCATTACTGCCTCACAGCACTGGGGTCATGGCTCTTACTGTGCAGAGTTTGTATATTCTCCCTGTACTTGCGTGGGTTTCCTCTGGGTACTCCGGTTTCCTCCCACGATCCAAAAATATACAAGTAGGCTAATTGGCTCCCAACAAATTAACCCTAGAATGTCTGTGTGTGCGTGTACATGTGGTGGTGGAATATAGATTGTAAGCTCCACTGGGGCAGGGACTGATGTGAATGTTCAAATATCCTCTGTAAAGCGCTGCGGAATATGTATGCGCTATATAAGAAACTGGTAATAATAATAATAATAATAATACTGTGGGGCATTTTTGTGTGTGGGACTTAAAATGGTGTAATCAGCATAACTCGGCGTGGCATAATATGTAATAGGAATTATGGTGTGTGGCATAATGTGTAATGGGCATTACAGTTTGTGCGGCATAATATGTAATAGGAATTATGGTGTGTGGCATAATGTGTAATGGGCATTACGGGTTGTGCGGCATAATATGTAATAGGAATTATGGTGTGTGGCATAATGTGTAATGGGCATTACAGTTTGTGTGGCATAATATGTAATAGGAATTATGGTGTGTGGCATAATGTGTAATGGGCATTAGGGGTTGTGTGGCATAATATGTAATAGGAATTATGGTGTGTGGCATAATGTGTAATGGGCATTAGGGGTTGTGTGGCATAATATGTAATAGGAATTATGGTGTGTGGCATAATGTGTAATGGGCATTACAGTTTGTGTGGCATGATGTGGTGTGTTGCATAATGTTATAATAGTATAAGAAGTAAAATTACAAGGGGGGAGCGTGCTGCCGAAACATTCTCTTGCCCAGGCCCCTTGTCACCTAGCTACACCTCTGGGTGTGAGGCCTCATCAGGGTCAGCAACAGATTGCAGTGCTTGTGCATCATAAGAGAATGACATGATATATGGTGACAGCTATACAAGGCCGTATGGCTGCATAGTAGAGTTCCTCATCTGCCCACCAGTGCCATATATAAAATAATTAGCGACTATCTGATGATGTCATCACCCCGGAGAACAAAGGCTTGGGGGCTGAGATCATCAATCCATTTCTGTTTAGCCACTAATGGAGGGAGCTGCAAGGGGCATTTTTAATTAGGAGGCTGAGGAGATATAAGCTGAAGTCACCGAGCCGGCTCTTGTGTGTAACCCGCTGATCTCATACGAGTGGATGTGAGATAAATTGAGTATATGGTGAATTTAATCAGCGATTGTCCCCGGAGGTCTGGCTCAGATAACAGATGACAACATGCATTATATTAGGGCATAGGATGTTAGTACATAGCGCACACTGCTGCTAATCTGCGGCTGGTGTATCCATTATAATTCAGTGATGTCACTTCCACTTTAACATGAAGCAATCTCACCCTCTTGTAGCCTATGACTAAATAAACACTCATTAACCGCTTCCAAACAGATCATGTTCCAGAAAATCTTTATATTTCATGTGATGTCATGTGTCCGATTTCTTCTGTGGGTTTGAACCCTTGTGCCACCAGTGGTTGATGGTTTTGCAAAGAGCCTTGTCCTCTTCTGCTGATTGGCCCACCATCCATGTTCCCCCTCCCACAAATTTACAGTCAGTGTGATCAGTTGTGTGTGTCCTATGGACCCGTCCAGTGTGATCAGCTGTGTGTGTCTGATGGACCCGTCCAGTGTGATCAGCTGTGTGACTGATGGACCCGTCCAGTGTGATCAGCTGTGTGTCCGATGGACCCGGCCAGTGTGATCTGCTGTGTGTATCTGATGGACCCGGCCAGTGTGATCAGCTGTGTGTGTCTGATGGACCCGTCCAGTGTGATCAGCTGTGTGTGTGTCTGATGGACCCGGCCAGTGTGATCAGCTGTGTGTGTGACTGATGGACCCGTCCAGTGTGATCAGCTGTGTGTGTCTGATGGACCCTGCCAGTGTGATCGGCTGTGTGTATCCTATGGACCCGGCCAGTGCGATCAGCTGTGTGTGTCTGATGGAAACGGCCAGTGTGATCAGCTGTGTGTGTCTGATGGACCCGTCCAGTGTGATCAGCTGTGTGACTGATGGACCCGTCCAGTGTGATCAGCTGTGTGTATCCTATGGACCCGGCCAGTGCGATCAGCTGTGTGTGTCTGATGGAAACGGCCAGTGTGATCAGCTGTGTGTGTCTGATGGACCCGTCCAGTGTGATCAGCTGTGTGTGTCTGATGGACCCGGCCAGTGTGATCAGCTGTGTGGGTCCGATGGACTCGGCCAGTGTGATCAGCTGTGTGTCTGATGGACCCGGCCAGTGTGATCAGCTGTGTGTGTGTATGATGGACCCGTCCAGTGTGATCAGCTGTGTGTGTATGATGGACCCGGCCAGTGTGATCAGCTGTGTGTGTCTGATGGACCCAGCCAGTGTGATCAGCTGTGTGTGTGATGGACCCGGCCTGTGTGATCAGCTGTGTGTGTGTCTGATGGACCTGGCCAGTGTGATCAGCTGTGTGTGTCCGATGGACCCGGCCAGTGTGATCAGCTGTGTGTGTGTCTGATGGACCTGGCCAGTGTGATCAGCTGTGTGTGTCCGATGGACCCGGCCAGTGTGATCAGCTGTGTGTGTCCGATGGACCCGGCCAGTGTGATCAGCTGTGTGTGTCTGATGGACCCAGCCAGTGTGATCAGCTGTGTGTCTGATGGACCCGGCCAGTGTGATCAGCTGTGTGTGTGTCTGATGGAACCGGCCAGTGTGATCAGCTGTTTGTGTGTCTGATGGACCCGGCCAGTGTGATCAGCTGTGTGTGTCTGATGGACCCGGCCAGTGTGATCAGCTGTGTGTGTGTGATGGACACGGCCAGTGTGATCAGCTGTGTGTGTCTGATGGACCCGGCCAGTATGATCAGCTGTGTGTGTGTGTCTGATGGACCCAGCCAGTGTGATCAGCTGTGTGTGTCCGATGGACCCGGCCAGTGTGATCAGCTGTGTGTCCCCGATGGACCTGGCCAGTGTGATCAGCTGTGTGTCTGATGGACCCGGCCAGTGTGATCAGCTGTGTGTGTCTGATGGACCCGGCCAGTGTGATCAGCTGTGTGTATCTGATGGACCCGGCCAGTGTGATCAGCTGTGTGTGTCTGATGGACCCGGCCAGTGTGATCAGCTGTGTGTGTGTCTGATGGACCTGGCCGGTGTGATCAGCTGTGTGTGTGTATGATGGACCCGTCCAGTGTGATCAGCTGTGTGTGTATGATGGACCCGGCCAGTGTGATCAGCTGTGTGTGTGTCTGATGGACCCGGCCAGTGTGATCAGCTGTGTGTCTGATGGACCCGGCCAGTGTGATCAGCTGTGTGTGTCTGATGGACCCGGCCACTGTGATCAGCTGTGTGTGTATGATGGACCCGGCCAGTGTGATCAGCTGTGTGTGTCTGATGGACCCTGCCAGTGTGATCAGCTGTGTGTGTCTGATGGACCCGGCCAGTGTGATCAGCTGTGTGTGTGTCTGATGGACCCGTCCAGTGTGATCAGCTGTGTGTGTATGATGGACCCGTCCAGTGTGATCAGCTGTGTGTGTCTGATGGACCCGGCCAGTATGATCAGCTGTGTGTGTGTGTGTCTGATGGACCCAGCCAGTGTGATCAGCTTTGTGCATCCGATGGACCCAGCCAGTGTGATCAGCTGTGTGTGTATGATGGACCCGGCCTGTGTGATCAGCTGTGTGAGTATGATGGACCCGGCCAGTATGATCAGCTGTGTGTGTGTCTGATGGACCTGGCCAGTATGATCAGCTGTGTGTGTGTGTCTGATGGACCCGTCCAGTGTGATCAGCTGTGTGTGTGTGATGGACCCGGCCAGTGTGATCAGCTGTGTGTGTATGATGGACCCGGCCAGTGTGATCAGCTGTGTGTGTGTGATGGACCCGGCCAGTGTGATCAGCTGTGTGTGTCTGATGGGCCCAGCCAGTGTGATCAGCTGTGTGTGTGTGTCCGATGGACCCGTCCAGTGTGATCAGCTGTGTGTGTGTATGATGGACCCGGCCAGTGTGATCAGCTGTGTGTGTCTGATGGACCCGGCCAGTGTGATCAGCTGTGTGTGTCTGATGGGCCCCGCCAGTGTGATCAGCTGTGTGTGTATGATGGACCCGTCCAGTGTGATCAGCTGTGTGTGTCTGATGGACCCGGCCAGTATGATCAGCTGTGTGTGTGTGTCTGATGGACCCAGCCAGTGTGATCAGCTTTGTGCATCCGATGGACCCAGCCAGTGTGATCAGCTGTGTGTGTGTCTGATGGACCCGGCCTGTGTGATCAGCTGTGTGAGTATGATGGACCCGGCCAGTGTGATCAGCTGTGTGTGTATGATGGACCCGGCCAGTGTGATCAGCTGTGTGTGTGTCTGATGGACCCGGCCAGTGTGATCAGCTGTGTGTCTGATGGACCCGGCCAGTGTGATCAGCTGTGTGTGTCTGATGGACCCGGCCACTGTGATCAGCTGTGTGTGTATGATGGACCCGGCCAGTGTGATCAGCTGTGTGTGTCTGATGGACCCTGCCAGTGTGATCAGCTGTGTGTGTCTGATGGACCCGGCCAGTGTGATCAGCTGTGTGTGTGTCTGATGGACCCGTCCAGTGTGATCAGCTGTGTGTGTATGATGGACCCGTCCAGTGTGATCAGCTGTGTGTGTCTGATGGACCCGGCCAGTATGATCAGCTGTGTGTGTGTGTGTCTGATGGACCCAGCCAGTGTGATCAGCTTTGTGCATCCGATGGACCCAGCCAGTGTGATCAGCTGTGTGTGTATGATGGACCCGGCCTGTGTGATCAGCTGTGTGAGTATGATGGACCCGGCCAGTATGATCAGCTGTGTGTGTGTCTGATGGACCTGGCCAGTATGATCAGCTGTGTGTGTGTGTGTGTCTGATGGACCCGTCCAGTGTGATCAGCTGTGTGTGTGTGATGGACCCGGCCAGTGTGATCAGCTGTGTGTGTATGATGGACCCGGCCAGTGTGATCAGCTGTGTGTGTGTGATGGACCCGGCCAGTGTGATCAGCTGTGTGTGTCTGATGGGCCCAGCCAGTGTGATCAGCTGTGTGTGTGTGTCCGATGGACCCGTCCAGTGTGATCAGCTGTGTGTGTGTATGATGGACCCGGCCAGTGTGATCAGCTGTGTGTGTCTGATGGACCCGGCCAGTGTGATCAGCTGTGTGTGTCTGATGGGCCCCGCCAGTGTGATCAGCTGTGTGTGTATGATGGACCCGTCCAGTGTGATCAGCTGTGTGTGTCTGATGGACCCGGCCAGTATGATCAGCTGTGTGTGTGTGTCTGATGGACCCAGCCAGTGTGATCAGCTTTGTGCATCCGATGGACCCAGCCAGTGTGATCAGCTGTGTGTGTGTCTGATGGACCCGGCCTGTGTGATCAGCTGTGTGAGTATGATGGACCCGGCCAGTGTGATCAGCTGTGTGTGTGTCTGATGGACCCGGCCAGTGTGATCAGCTGTGTGTGTATGATGAACCCGGCCAGTGTGATCAGCTGTGTGTGTGTGATGGACCCGGCCAGTGTGATCAGCTGTGTGTGTCTGATGGGCCCAGCCAGTGTGATCAGCTGTGTGTGTGTGTCCGATGGACCCGTCCAGTGTGATCAGCTGTGTGTGTGTCTGATGGACCCGGCCAGTGTGATCAGCTGTGTGTGTGTGTGATGGACCCGGCCAGTGTGATCAGCTGTGTGTGTCTGATGGACCTGGCCAGTGTGATCAGCTGTGTGTGTGTGTCCGATGGACCTGGCCAGTGTGATCGGCTGTGTGTGTGTGTCTGATGGACCTGGCCAGTGTGATCAGCTGTGTGTGTGTCTGATGGGCCCAGCCAGTGTGATCAGCTGTGTGTGTGTGTCCGATGGACCTGGCCAGTGTGATCGGCTGTGTGTGTGTGTCTGATGGACCTGGCCAGTGTGATCAGCTGTGTGTGTCTGATGGGCCCAGCCAGTGTGATCAGCTGTGTGTGTGTGTCCGATGGACCTGGCCAGTGTGATCGGCTGTGTGTGTCTGATGGACCTGGCCAGTGTGATCAGCTGTGTGTGTCTGATGGACCCGGCCAGTGTGATCAGCTGTGTATGTGTGTGTCTGATGGACCCGGCCAGTGTGATCAGCTGTGTGTGTCCGATGGACCCGGCCAGTGTGATCAGCTGTGTGTCCTATGGACCCGGCCAGTGTGATCAGCTGTGTGTGTGTGATGGACCTGGCCAGTGTGATCAGCTGTGTGTGTCCGATGGACCCGGCCAGTGTGATCAGCTGTGTGTGTCTGATGGACCCGGCCGGTGTGATCAGCTGTGTGTGTGTGATGGACCTGGCCAGTGTGATCAGCTGTGTGTGTGTGATGGACCTGGCCAGTGTGATCAGCTGTGTGTGTCCGATGGACCCAGCCAGTGTGATCAGCTGTGTGTGTGTGTGTGTGTGATGGACCCGGCCAGTGTGATCAGCTGTGTGTGTCTGATGGACCCAGCCAGTGTGATCAGCTGTGTGTGTCTGATGGACCCGGCCAGTGTGATCAGCTGTGTGTGTGTGATGGACCTGGCCAGTGTGATCAGCTGTGTGTGTCCGATGGACCCGGCCAGTGTGATCAGCTGTGTGTGTCTGATGGACCTGGCCAGTGTGATCAGCTGCGTGTGTGTGATGGACCTGGCCAGTGTGATCAGCTGTGTGTGTCCGATGGACCCGGCCAGTGTGATCAGCTGTGTGTGTGTGATGGACCCGGCCAGTGTGATCAGCTGTGTGTGTCTGATGGACCCGGCCAGTGTGATCAGCTGTGTGTGTGTCTGATGGACCCGGCCAGTGTGATCAGCTGTGTGTGTCTGATGGACCCGTCCAGTGTGATCAGCTGTGTGTGTGTGTCTGATGGACCCGGCCAGTGTGATCAGCTGTGTGTGTGATGGACCCGGCCAGTGTGATCAGCTGTGTGTGTCTGATGGACCCAGCCAGTGTTATCAGCTGTGTGTGTCTGATGGACCCGGCCAGTGTGATCAGCTGTGTGTGTGTGTCCGATGGACCCGGCCAGTGTGATCAGCTGTGTGTGTGTGTCTGATGGACCTGGCCAGTGTGATCAGCTGTGTGTGTCTGATGGGCCCAGCCAGTGTGATCAGCTGTGTGTGTGTGTCTGATGGACCTGGCCAGTGTGATCAGCTGTGTGTGTGATGGACCCGGCCAGTGTGATCAGCTGTGTGTCCCCGATAGACCCGGTCAGTGTGATCAGCTGTGTGTATGATGGACCCGGCCAGTGTGATCAGCTGTGTGTGTGTGATGGACCCGGCCAGTGTGATCAGCTGTGTGTGTCTGATGGACCCGGCCAGTGTGATCAGCTGTGTGTGTCTGATGGACCCGGCCAGTGTGATCAGCTGTGTGTGTCTGATGGACCCGGCCAGTGTGATCAGCTGTGTGTGTGTGTCTGATGGACCCGGCCAGTGTGATCAGCTGTGTGTGTGATGGACCCGGCCAGTGTGATCAGCTGTGTGTGTCTGATGGACCCAGCCAGTGTTATCAGCTGTGTGTGTCTGATGGACCCGGCCAGTGTGATCAGCTGTGTGTGTCCGATGGACCCGGCCAGTGTGATCAGCTGTGTGTGTGTGTCTGATGGACCTGGCCAATGTGATCAGCTGTGTGTGTCTGATGGGCCCAGCCAGTGTGATCAGCTGTGTGTTTGTGTCCGATGGACCCGGCCAGTGTGATCAGCTGTGTGTGTGTGTCTGATGGACCTGGCCAGTGTGATCAGCTGTGTGTGTGATGGACCCGGCCAGTGTGATCAGCTGTGTGTCCCCGATAGACCCGGTCAGTGTGATCAGCTGTGTGTGTGATGGACCCGGCCAGTGTGATCAGCTGTGTGTCCCCGATAGACCCGGTCAGTGTGATCAGCTATGTGTCTGATGGACCCGGCCAGTGTGATCAGCTGTGTGTATCTGATGGACCCGGCCAGTGTGATCAGCTGTGTGTGTGTGTGATGGACCCGGCCAGTGTGATCAGCTGTGTTTGTCTGATGGGCCCAGCCAGTGTGATCAGCTGTGTGTGTGTGTCCGATGGACCCGGCCAGTGTGATCAGCTGTGTGTGTGTGTCTGATGGACCTGGCCAGTGTGATCAGCTGTGTGTGTGATGGACCCGGCCAGTGTGATCAGCTGTGTGTCCCCGATAGACCCGGTCAGTGTGATCAGCTGTGTGTGTGATGGACCCGGCCAGTGTGATCAGCTGTGTGTCCCCGATAGACCCGGTCAGTGTGATCAGCTATGTGTCTGATGGACCCGGCCAGTGTGATCAGCTGTGTGTATCTGATGGACCCGGCCAGTGTGATCAGCTGTGTGTGTGTGTGATGGACCCGGCCAGTGTGATCAGCTGTGTGTGTGTGATGGACCCGGCTAGTGTGATCAGCTGTGTGTGTCTGATGGACCCGGCCAGTGTGATCAGCTGTGTGTGTGTGATGAACCCGGCCAGTGTGATCAGCTGTGTGTGTCTGATGGACCCGGCCAGTGTGATCAGCTGTGTGTGTCTGATGGACCCGGCCAGTGTGATCAGCTGTGTGTGTGTCTGATGGACCCGGCCAGTGTGATCAGCTGTGTGTGTCTGATGGACCCGGCCAGTGTGATCAGCTGTGTGTGTCTGATGGACCCGGCAAGTGTGATCAGCTGTGTGTGTGTATGATGGACCCGGCCAGTGTGATAAGCTGTGTGTGTCTGATGGACCCGGCCAGTGTGATCAGCTGTGTGTGTCTGATGGGCCCAGCCAGTGTGATCAGCTGTGTGTGTGTCTGATGGACCCGGCCAGTGTGATCAGCTGTGTGTGTCTGATGGGCCCAGCCAGTGTGATCAGCTGTGTGTGTCTGATGGACCCGGCCAGTGTGATAAGCTGTGTGTGTCTGATGGACCCGGCCAGTGTGATCAGCTGTGTGTATGTCTGATGGACCCGGTCAGTGTGATCAGCTGTGTGTGTCTGATGGACCCGGCCAGTGTGATCAGCTGTGTGTATCTGATGGACCCGGCCAGTGTGATCAGCTGTGTGTGTGTGTGATGGACCCGGCCAGTGTGATCAGCTGTGTGTGTGTGATGGACCCGGCTAGTGTGATCAGCTGTGTGTGTCTGATGGACCCGGCCAGTGTGATCAGCTGTGTGTGTGTGATGAACCCGGCCAGTGTGATCAGCTGTGTGTGTCTGATGGACCCGGCCAGTGTGATCAGCTGTGTGTGTCTGATGGACCCGGCCAGTGTGATCAGCTGTGTGTGTGTCTGATGGACCCGGCCAGTGTGATCAGCTGTGTGTGTCTGATGGACCCGGCCAGTGTGATCAGCTGTGTGTGTCTGATGGACCCGGCAAGTGTGATCAGCTGTGTGTGTGTATGATGGACCCGGCCAGTGTGATAAGCTGTGTGTGTCTGATGGACCCGGCCAGTGTGATCAGCTGTGTGTGTCTGATGGGCCCAGCCAGTGTGATCAGCTGTGTGTGTGTCTGATGGACCCGGCCAGTGTGATCAGCTGTGTGTGTCTGATGGGCCCAGCCAGTGTGATCAGCTGTGTGTGTCTGATGGACCCGGCCAGTGTGATAAGCTGTGTGTGTCTGATGGACCCGGCCAGTGTGATCAGCTGTGTGTATGTCTGATGGACCCGGTCAGTGTGATCAGCTGTGTGTGTGATGGACCCGGCCAGTGTGATCAGCTGTGTGTCCCATTCTATTTCCGCCCACAATTTTCAACCATGTGTGACTGTTTGGGATGTCTAAGCATACACATCCATTCTCATGCATAAAAGAGGATTTGTGGGTTGCGGGGACAGGTGTTCGTTTGCCTCGAGGGCGACGTTAAGCCGCTCACTAAGTGCGAACGACCACTGCTTACCAATTGGTACTGAATTAGGCCCATAATGTGAAAAGAGTCTGAAAACCTTTTTTCACATTATTTTAATAAAATAACTTTGATAAACATGATAAATATGCCCGTACAGTACATCTGTGTTTATGATCAGAGCTTGCTATGTTTGATCTGCTTGCACAGAAACATACAGGCAAATATACAGATATTGGGCCTGATTCAAGTTTTGTTAGCAAAGCAAAAAAGCATGCAAATGAGCAAAACCATGCTGCACTGCAGGTGGGACGGATGTCCATGTGCAGAGAGAGTCAGATTTGGTTGGAATGTCTAAATTGCATTGCAAAAATTAAGCTGTCTAACATTTGTAGGCTACATGCAAAAGCAGATCGTTTTTATTCTGCACAGAAACAATAGCAACTTGGTTTGTTCCAGACTTTTGCATCACTGAATCTGTGGGAACAATGCAGGAACAGTCATAGTGGACTTGTGGTCATACCCATGGTCAGTGCACTGTTTTGCCTCCAAATGTGTAATGTGACACAAGTACACCGCCGCCATTGAATTCAGCACAGTAATTGGAACAAGAGGGAGAAAACACCAATTGTGTACAGGAAGAAGAGGGTCACGCTGGACAGCGGGCATCCTCTGCATTGTTCAAAGCGCTACAAAATCTTTTCAGAGTCAAATACATGAGAAATCCCTACTCCCTGTCTGAAGTGACACTGCTAATGTTTTACCTAGTTCTGGATAAGCGACAGAGAGAAAGTCACATAAAATCTCATTGCGCAGCGCATGGGGTGCAAAGATTTCTAGCGATGGCCATCGGTGCGGCTGCCATCGATAGTTATACAAGTGCCCGTCGGAGGTCAACAACTTTGTAATGGATAAGAATTGAAGCTTTCACTAACCGATGGTCGTTCTTGTTCTTTAACTGGCTGGCTCATGCACCAATCAGAACCTGGGGTTGGGGCTTCACGGGTATCGGGGGTGGAGCTTTGTAAACAAAATATGAGGCGATGAACTGCGACCAGGTGACCTCATCTGGTGGGTTCTGAACACTAAGGTTCAAGTCCAGGGCACAGGGCCCCCGAAGGCCAGCACAGGCCAACCACCAAAGGTATCACACTAAGGGGGAGATGTACTAAGTACAAAAATGTCCACCATCTTGGAGGAGACAGACGCACTGTGTACAGCGTTACCTGAAAGTGCAAGATTCCGGGTACACCAGCGCGTCTGAAAGCAATAAACCATTGGCAATGAGAAAGAAACCCCTGGTAACAAGTATATAACCCCTATCAATGAGCATGTAACCCCCTGGTAATGAGCATGTAACTCCTAGCAATGAGCATGTAACCCCCTGGCAATGAGCATGTAACCCCCTGGCAATGAGCATGTAACTCCTAGCAATGAACATGTAACCCCGTGGCAATGAGCATATAATTCCTGGCAATGAGCATATAACTCCTGGCAATGAGCATATAACTCCTGGCAATGAGCATGTAACCCTCTGGCAATGAGCATATAACTCCTGGCAATGAGCATGTAACCCTCTGGCAATGAGCATATAACTCCTGGCAATGAGTCTGTAACCCCCTGGCAATGAGCATGTAACTCCTGTCAATAAGCATGTAATCACCTGGAAAAGAGCATGAAACCCCTGGCAACGCGCATGTAACACCCTGGCAAAGAACATGTAACCCCTGGCAATAAGCAAGAAACCTTTTTAGGAAGGGGGTGCAAAATTTCCAGCTATGCCACTGGTATTAAGCCTAAGAGTAAGAGATGAAGTGGAGAGAGATAAAGTACAGGCCAATCAGCTCTAACTGTCCTGTTATACAGTATATGCCATGCATATTATTGTTGATCATTAAAAGGCCTCGTCGTTAAAGATACTTACACAATGAGCTGCTGCTTCATCATACAGACTCCCATGTTGGAAACACAGGATACCGGAAGCATTTACTGACCGGTAACCAAACCCTTGTGAGCGGATAGAGGAACATAATGTAGCACTTAACTCCGAGGTAATAGAGATTTATGGGTTACAGAGAGGAAACATTTATACTCTTCGGCATGAGGTTACATTAATGGTTAATGAGACATCTAGGGATCGATTCAATTAGGAGCGAGCAAAACCAATTGCAATTGCAACGGAGTGGAAACGCCGGCACATTAGCGGGCCCCAGTCTCACCACAGGCTCTGGGACTTTAGTGCAGTGTGATAAGACCCGTTTTATTAGAGTAGGTCTCCAGAAACATGGCCGCCGCTACGTTCTGGAGACTCATTTCTAACAAAGAGCAAAATGCAGGTTCTAAGCATCATTTTTGGCCATCTGGTGGGTCTCTAAAACTAAGGTTCAAGTCCAGGGTATGGGATCCTCTGGGCCAGAACAAGCCAACTGCCCCCAAGAGATGTGCTAAGGGTGCTATTCTATTAGCAGTTGTACTTTAAATGTTACAGTTACTGTACATACTGTAGGTAAGAAAAATATCATGTGCTAAAGGGTTATAAATTGTCCCAAAGCAGCCAGGCCTAGGGGGGCCCCACACCCCAAACTCACCATTGAATATTTCTTACCAACTCCCAATGTATAGGGTATCTCAGTACTGCAGTCTATGGGGCTTATTTACTAAGATAGGAGTTCTATTGGTGGATGGGATGTTTCTATGGGAAATTAATCAGATGCTATTATCTTCTAGAAGGTGCTAAATAAATAAGAATTACAATTGGATTGGTTGCTATGGGCAACATCCCATCTCCAATAGAACTCCTATCTCCAATTTAACCCTTTGAGGGGTGATGTATCATGCACGCAGTCAGCGACGCTCTCCGCCATAGTTACAGGGACCTGATTTTTCACCTGCCGTCTGTGCGGTGCGGAGTGGGAGAGATTAGTGCGGCCTTTGGTGGCATTTAAGGAGCAGATGGGCGTCTGCTGAGGTTCTCTACAGGTGTTTAAATAGCTTTCTATGACAGCAATAACAGGGGGGTGAAGGGCAGCTGCCTAATTGCTGGGCTGACTCTGTGTCCTTTCCACATTTTATTCTTTGCTTCAGTGAGTTTTTGACATTTATGAAAAAAAAAATACATTGTGCTCCCTGTACCGGCGGCGCGGCCTTAGCGCCGGCAGGAGAAACACTCGGGAAAATAGATGTTCAGAAAGACTGAAAGGAACACATATATCTATATACAATATGTAAACATATACAAACTATTATTATTGTTCTTTATTTGTAAGGTGCCACAAGGGTTCCGCAGCGCCCAACAGAATATATACATACATGAGCAAGACAAGAACACGACGACTTACAGTAACATTTTATATCTATCTCTTATATATTTGGCTACATCTGTCACTCAAAGTGTGTCTGGAGCTATAACGCTGGGTGGAGCCTCTGACTCACATGACTGACTAACATGACAGAGAACCAGCCCAGTGAGCCCACAGACAGTGCCAGACACCCTCTGCCTCTCCATGTTACACAGCAAAGACGCAGCTACTCACCAGACACACCAGGTGAGCGCCCCACACCTCCATACCTCCCAACATGACCCTCTCCAGGAGGGACAGAATGCTCTGTTTGTGGACTTCCATCTTAATTTATGATTGTCATCACCTGTCATTTTAAACAGGGTAATTGATAAGAAAGGTGTTTAAGCACAGGTGATGGTAATCCATAATTTAAGAAGAAAGTTCAGAAACAGAGCAATGTGTCCCTCCTGGAGAGGGTCATGTTGGGTATGCACCTCCCTCCCCCCCCCCCCATTCACGGCATCCCCACGATTAAATGGCACATGCAAAACACTGACATGGCTATGGTCGACAATGAAAAAGGTTGACAAGATTTATTTTTCACTTTTTCAATGTTTTCATATTCATTCTCATGTGTCGACATGGACACCAATGAAGTGCCACACTTATGTCAACATTTATATGTGTTGACCTTTCTGTGTTGATTTTTTCTTGTGGCGATTCGCGGCACCCCCCGCGACCCCCCTCCCGCGATTTGCAGCGATTTGCAATTTGAGGCACCCCCGGTGACTCCCACGATTCGCGGCCCCACCCCGTGACACACCCCCCTCCTGCAATTCGCGGCAACCCGCGACCCCCCCTCCCACGATTCGCGCCAACCCCCCGGGCCCCCCCTCCCATGGTTCACGGTGCCCCCCACGACTCCCCCTACCGCGATTCCCCACCCCTGACCCCCCCTCCTGTCATTGCGGCAACCCCCCGCCCCCGCGACCCACCCTCCCGCAATTCACTGCAACCCCCTGCGCCCCCCCATCCCACGATTTACGGCACCTACACCCCCCCCGCGACCCCCCCTCCCGCAATTCACGGCAACCACCCACGACCCCTCCTCCCGTGATTCGCGGACACCCCTCACCTCCTCCCACCCCCCCCACTCCCGCGCGTGATTCACGGCAACCCCGACAATGAAAAAGGTTGACATGAGTTTTTGAAGATTTATTTTTCTTTTTTTGAATGTTTTCATATTCATTCTCATGTGTCGACAAGAACACCGATGAAGTGCCACACTTATGTCAACATTTACATGTGTTGAACTTTCTGTGTTGATTTTTTCTTGTAGCAATTTTTTTCCAGTGACAACTATGAACTATGTGCACGTCAACCTACACATCATCAACCAATTCTTTGTATAATATATAACACCTAAACCAAAAAAATTCGGATAAGGCGCTCCCACTTGGGATACAAGGATGATGTATAAGTTCCTTTTCTTTTTTTCTTCTTTTTTGTTTTTTGACAGTTGAGAAGTCCTCTAGGCATTTATTTTATACCTCAGAGAAAACACAAAAGAAATACACTCCTCATAGTGTAAACCATCTGAAAGAAATGTATCAAAAACTTTCTCTTTTTCTATAGATATTATTCCGTACCATAAATGAGCCTTCACTTAGGCCACAAGATGTCTCGCATATATAAATCAGGTATTGGTGATCCAATCAATTTCTCCAAAATCTCAGGTGTACCTCGGGTTAGAGAATTAAATGCTCCACATAGTGTGAATATGTAAACATTTATTTATGAAAACACAACATATATAAAAAAGCCAACTGGCATAGTACCGTATCTGGCCTTATAATCAAGGCTATTTGTATCGCATATACAAGAGAGAAGACGTATCCTGGAGAGATCCCAGGTCTCTGCAGAAGGTCCACCCTTCTGGATTGACATTACTAGTTAAATTCCTGTCAAAATGACGGCTTCTGCATTGTACTTTCTCTTTGAGTTGTGACCGTTTTTACATTAACTTTGAGTGTCCCTGCAAAAATGGCTTTCCCTCTCTGTTGTGACAGCTTTTTGTACACAAAGGAGTCATTTTGTCCGTTGAGTGGCCTCCAGTGGTCACTGGTGGTACTTCACCTCACAGAGGTGACGAGTAGTTAGGCTATTAATAGATACTAGGTGATTCATCGCGCCCTACGGGCGCTCTTCACACCGTCGTAAGGGGCTGCGCCCCCTTAATTTGTGAACATTTGTATATGAGAAAGATGGTTAGAATTGTATGAAAGATGGCCTGTATTGCAACTTGAGTTATAGGTGAAATGTGTTAAATAGAGAGCATATGATGTGGAAGGGGGTGTGTATTGTTTTGTTTAATTAAAAAGCGGTTACAGAGTAAGATGTACATTGATAGTGAGGATGGTACAATGACATTTGTGGGTGTGGGGGGGGGGGCTGTGTGTGCAAGTTGTTTTGGTGTGTGTGTGCAATAGTATAGTAGGGTGTTTCTGAGTCAGCGGCTCCCCACTGGCGGAGGTCACGACACAGGAAAACAGGAGGCTGGGTACTAGTGATAGGGGTGTGTGGGCATAAGGGGGACTAAAGAGGAGGGTGGGAGATACTGTGCAGCTTCTGCCAGTGGGTGAGGGTCCAGCGTGGCAGTACAGGAGTACAGGATGGTGGTCCTTAGTCAGTGTCTCCTCCTACTGGGTGGGAGTTCGGGTGCATTAGAGCAGGAGCATGATAGGGGCATGTGGGCAAAACAGCGTCAGCGACTCCCCAGTGGTGGAAGTTACGGTTCAGGAGAGCAGGAAGCTGGGTAGTGATAGCGGTGTGTGAGTATACGGGGGACTAAAGAGGGGCGCGGGGGCTGCCGTGAATCAAGGGAGGGAGGGGGTGCAGGTGTCGGCGAATCGCGGGAGAGGGTGGGGGTCCGCAAAGCGTGGGAGGGGGCGTGAATTGCGCGAGGGGGGGTTGCAAAATGCGGGAGGGGGGGTGCGCGGGGGGGTCCGTGAATTGCGGGAGGGGGGGCACAGGGCGCGATGAATCACCTAGTTGGTTATATATTCTTGTAGAAGGATGGTAGGATGTTACTGTCATTCAGAATGCATTTACATAAACAGTAATAGTAGCAGTAAAAGGTCTGACTTAAAACACCTACAGTAAAACAGAACAGGTGTTATATATTAAAGACAAAAAGTAAGATAACCTGCGCTCTACACAAAGGGTGCAGCCCTAACACAAGCGATAGAAACGAATGTGCAATCTTTAATGACTGTAAGCAGTTTTAGCCTTTGGAATTTTAATACTTATGAATTAAGACTTGTATGATCCGTAACAAATGTTTCAATAGGTGTATTTCTCGGTGTATTTTGATACATTTTATTGTTGTAATCAACCTCCCATGAGAACTTGCAAGAGGGAGGAGTGATAGGTATGCTGGGTATATAAACCCCTACACATAGCATGCACAAGCACACCCTGAGGAAGGCTTACTTACAAGCAGAAACCCGTTGGTGGGGACCAACAGGACTTTGGTGCCGTGAATCTGAACTTACCTGGCTTTTACATCTTTTGGAGTCATTTCTAGAGGCCTCACCCTCATAGGTCTAGAACATATCACAAGAACACCTAGAGGCGGAGATCGCTTCAGCAGACTCTGTAGACAAGAGGTCTACTGGATGTACAAACTCCGCACTATATATCCAGATGGCCTCAATGAGGCAATAGATTTCAACACCATCATAAACTAAAGATTTTTTCTAGATCAACATCCCTATATAACAATCTCTTTCCTGCTGTCTTCATCCTTCCCCTAACCACCCCCCTCCCCCACCTTCCTCCTACACTCGGTTTTCTCTAACCGGTTTAGATCTCTTACTCTGAATTAGAGGTCAATATATACATAATGGGTGAAATGTAATAGGATGAGAGATTCAGAAAGTGAGAGATTTGGTAAGAAATCTCCAGTTTTTTTAAAGTGGCAATCATTTACATTGCAAAAACCAGTGTGATTTTGCAGTGTAAAAGATTGCCGCTTTAAAAACACTGGATATTTCTTACCAAATCTCTCACTTTCTGAATCTCTCATCCTATTACATTTCACCCCTAGTGTATATTACAATATAATAAATTTTATATATATATAAAAATTTTAAAAAATGTTCCCTATATGATGATATTCTTGGTATGACTCAACACATAACATTTGAGAAAATTTATGCTACTATATAGAATTTTGGGATACCACAATGATTGATATTTCAATATTTCTCTCTTTTTTATAAATGGAAAGCTCCCCTCTTTAGATAACCCATTTTTAGAATGCCTTTTTCATATGATAGGTTAAAAATCAAAAATTATCACAAGTCACCTGCAAAGCTCTTTATTGTTTATAACATTATAGGTCTGACAAATGTACATACATTTGTTATCATTTTCTCAAAACTGTCATATGTACATCTATATGTATATATTATTCCCTTTTAATATTCTATGTACTTCTTTTAGCTTATTTGCCTTTTATAAGTATACCCTTCGCATTTATTATTTTTGAAAAATCCTTCTGCTTAGGTATTTACTGGTATATATTGTTTTATTTGTACTATTTAGCTGGAAGATTATAACCCTTTTATATAATCCCAGATGCCGTCTTCCCTTATCAAAGATGGCGTCTGCATTACTTCCGGTGTGAATCGTTGGTCAGAATATTGTAAAGATCATGGTGGCCACTGTGGAGCGCAATAAGGAACACTATGCGCTCCACAGCTAGGAGATACCCCGCCCTCTGGCGTGCCCAAAAGCCGCCGCGTCATGCACAGTACTAGTGATGACGCATCATGACAAACTATCCGGAAGTGCCGTGCGTTCCATACACAGGAAACACGGCACTTTCCGGAAACTCCATACGTTCCATAGGACACCAGTATCAACATCCGGTTGGTGCAAAAGGGTTTTTTATGCTTTTAGAACACTTGTTTTAATATCGATTTGTTATATTTACAGTCAGTCTCTCCTGCTCATGCCCCTCATATAGATACCTATATATTTTGAATGTCTAGTTAATTGATTGCATGCACATGTGCCAATGGAACTGTGATAAGCCAGTGGGTATATAAACCCCTCAGTGACAACACCATGTACACCTTGATAAAGCCAATTCTTGGCGAAACGCATTGGTGAACTAAGAGGGTGCTCTCATCCAGTTTTGGACCTTGCCATTTACCATTGCTTTGATCCGGACCAGTCTCCCTGTCTATTATCCCAAAACATCACGGATATCTATTGGGAACCTAACAAAGGACCCATCCAGGATTGAACCCGAACGGAGGACATTTATAATAGGAGAATAACACTCCACATCAACTCCTACCGCGGGTGACTCTGGACACTTGGTTACCACATGACCCAGCTATTTACAAGGAGACAACATAGGAACGGACCTATCGATCAGTGGCTACATTAATACGGTACCGTATCTACTGGACAATTTTTAACACCCCTCTATTGATTCTACTTGGTGAATTTTCATCCACATCTATATGTCATACCCCATGTTCTTTTATATGTTTTTTTAAAATAAATTGATTACCTTTTATTCCATTGGCACACATTTGATTATTACCACCTATTCTTTAGCGCAGTGTACCCCCCCTGTTTTTCTATAATTATACCCCAACCCTGTCTGTCTACATTGGGATGTATCATGTCCAGCACCATGTATAGCAGCATCAGTTATTACTTCATAGCTACCTCCCCTCCTGCATTCTGCAGGAGACTCCCTGATATAGCAGCAATCTCCCTCTCTCCCTCATTAGTCTAGCAATCTCACACATTTCACCTAGCCCACATTACACTGTTACATCATAGTTACCTCCCCCATGCATTCTGCAGGAGACTCCCTGACATAGCAGTAATCTCCCTCTCTCCCTCATTAGTCTAGCAAGCTCCCTCATGTCACCTAGCTCACATTACACTGTTACACCATAATTACCTCCCCTCCTGCATTCTGCAGGAGACTCCCTGACATAGCAGCAATCTCCCTCTCTCCCTCATAAGTCTAGCAATCTCCCTCATGTCACCTAGCCCACATTGCACTGTTACATCATAGTTACCTCCCCTCCTACATTCTGCAGGAGACTCCCTGACATAGCAGCAATCTCCCTCTCTCCCTCATTAGTCTAGCAATCTCCCTCATGTCACCTAACCCACATTACACCGTTACACCATAGTTACCTCCCCTCCTGCATTCTGCAGGAGACTCCCTGACATAGCAGCAATCTCCCTCTCTCCCTCATTGGTCTAGCAATCTCCCTCATGTCACCTAGCCCACATTACACTGTTACATCATAGTTACCTCCTCTCCTGCATCCTGCAGGAGACTCCCTGACATAGCAGCTATCTCCCTCTCTCCCTCATTAGTCTAGCAATCTCCCTCATGTCACCTAGCTCACATTACACTGTTACACCATAGTTACCTCCCCTCCTGCATTCTGCAGGAGACTCCCTGACATAGCAGCAATCTCCCTCTCTCCCTCATTAGTCTAGCAATCTCCCTCATGTCACCTAGCCCACATTACACTGTTACACCATAGTTACCTCCCCTCCTGCATTCTGCAGGAGACTCCCTGACATAGCAGCAATCTCCCTCTCTCCCTCATTAGTCTAGCAATCTCCCTCATGTCACCTAGCCCACATTACACTGTTACACCATAGTTACCTCCCCTTCTGCATTCTGCAGGAGACTCCCTGACATAGCAGCAATCTCCCTCTCTCGCTCATTAGTCTAGCAATCTCCCTCATGTCCCCTAGCCCACATTACACTGTTACATCATAGTTACCTCCCCTCCTGCATTCTGCAGGAGACTCCCTGACATAGCAGCAATCTCCCTCTCTCCCTCATTAGTCTAGCAATCTCCCTCATGTAACATAGCCCACATTACACTGTTACATCATAGTTACCTCCCCCATGCATTCTGCAGGAGACTCCCTGACATAGCAGCAATCTCCCTCTCTCCCTCATTAGTCTAGCAATCTCCCTCATGTAACATAGCCCACATTACACTGTTACATCATAGTTACCTCCCCCATGCATTCTGCAGGAGACTCCCTGACATAGCAGCAATCTTGCTCTCTCGCTCATTAGTTTAGCAATCTCCCTCATGTCACCTAGCCCACATTACACTGTTACATCATAGTTACCTCCCTTCCTGCATTCTGCAGGAGACTCCCTGACATAGCAGCAATCTCCCTCTCTCCCTCATTAGTCTAGCAATCTCCCTCATGTCACCTAGCCCACATTACACTGTTACATCATAGTTACCTCCCCTCCTGCATTCTGCAGGAGACTCCCTGACATAGCAGCAATCTCCCTCTCTCCCTCATAAGTCTAGCAATCTCCCTCATGTCACCTAGCCCACATTACACTGTTACATCATAGTTACCTCCCCTCCTGCATTCTGCAGGAGACTCCCTGACATAACAGCAATCTCCCTCTCTCGCTCATTAGTCTAGCAATCTCCCTCATGTAACATAGCCCACATTACACTGTTACATCATAGTTACCTCCCCCATGCATTCTGCAGGAGACTCCCTGACATAGCAGCAATCTCCCTCTCTCCCTCATTAGTCTAGCAATCTCCCTCATGTCACCTAGCCCACATTACACTGTTATATCATAGTTACCTCCCCTCCTGCATTCTGCAGGAGACTCCCTGACATAGCAGCAATCTTGCTCTCTGGCTCATTAGTTTAGCAATCTCCCTCATGTCACCTAGCCCACATTACACTGTTACATCATAGTTACCTCCCTTCCTGCATTCTGCAGGAGACTCCCTGACATAGCAGCAATCTCCCTCTCTCCCTCATTAGTCTAGCAATCTCCCTCATGTCACCTAGCCCACATTACACTGTTACATCATAGTTACCTCCCCTCCTGCATTCTGCAGGAGACTCCCTGACATAGCAGCAATCTCCCTCTCTCCCTCATAAGTCTAGCAATCTCCCTCATGTCACCTAGCCCACATTACACTGTTACATCATAGTTACCTCCCCTCCTGCATTCTGCAGGAGACTCCCTGACATAACAGCAATCTCCCTCTCTCGCTCATTAGTCTAGCAATCTCCCTCATGTCACCTAGCCCACATTACACTGTTACATCATAGTGACCTCCCCTCCTGCATTCTGCAGGAGACTCCCTGACATAGCAGCAATCTCCCTCTCTCCCTCATAAGTCTAGCAATCTCCCTCATGTCACCTAGCCCACATTACACTGTTACATCATAGTTACCTCCCTTCCTGCATTCTGCAGGAGACTCCCTGACATAGCAGCAATCTCCCTCTCTCCCTCATTAGTCTAGCAATCTCCCTCATGTCACCTAGCCCACATTACACTGTTACATCATAGTTACCTCCCCTCCTGCATTCTGCAGGAGACTCCCTGACATAGCAGCAATCTCCCTCTCTCCCTCATAAGTCTAGCAATCTCCCTCATGTCACCTAGCCCACATTACACTGTTACATCATAGTTACCTCCCCTCCTGCATTCTGCAGGAGACTCCCTGGCATAGCAGCAATCACCCTCTCTCCCTGATTAGTCTAGCAATCTCCCTCATGTCACCTAGCCCACATTACACTGTTACAACCTCCCCTCTTGCATCCTGCAGGAGACTCCCTGACATAGCAGCAATCACCCTCTCTCCCTGATTAGTCTAGCAATCTCCCTCATGTCACCTAGCCCACATTACGCTGTTACAACCTCCCCTCTTGCATTCTGCAGGAGACTCCCTGGCATAGCAGCAATCACCCTCTCTCCCTGATTAGTCTAGCAATCTCCCTCATGTCACCTAGCCCACATTACACTGTTACAACCTCCCCTCCTGCATTCTGCAGGAGACTCCCTGACATAGCAGCAATCTCCCTCTCTCCCTCATTAGTCTAGCAATCTCACTCATGTCACCTAGCCCACATTACACTGTTACATCATAGTGACCTCCCCTCCTGCATTCTGCAGGAGACTCCCTGACATAGAAGTGATCTTCCTCTCTCCCTCATTAGTCTAACAATTGCCCTCATATCACCTAGCCCACATTACACTGTTACATCATAGTTAGCTCCCCTCTTGCATTCTGCAGGAGACTCCCTGGCATAGCAGCAATCACCCTCTCTCCCTGATTAGTCTAGCAATCTCCCTCATGTCACCTAGCCCACATTACACTGTTTCAACCACCCCTCTTGCATTCTGCAGGAGACTCCCTGACATAGCAGCAATCTCCCTCTCTCTCTCCCTCATTAGTCTAGCAATCTCCCTCATGTCTCCTAGCCCACATTACACTGTTACATCATAGTTACCTCCCCTCCTGCATTCTGCAGGAGACTCCCTGACATAGCAGCAATCTCCCTCTCTCCCTCATTAGTCTAGCAATCTCACTTATGTCACCTAGCCCACATTACACTGTTACATCATAGTGACCTCCCCTCCTGCATTCTGCAGGAGACTCTCTGACATAGAAGTGATCTCCCTCTCTCCCTCATTAGTCTAACAATTGCCCTCATATCACCTAGCCCACATTACACTGTTACATCATAGTTAGCTCCCCTCCTGCATTCTGCAGGAGACTCCCTGGCATAGCAGCAATCACCCTCTCTCCCTGATTAGTCTAGCAATCTCCCTCATGTCACCTAGCCCACATTACACTGTTACAACCACCCCTCTTGCATTCTGCAGGAGACTCCCTGACATAGCAGCAATCTCCCTCTCTCCCTCATTAGTCTAGCAATCTCACACATTTCACCTAGCCCACATTACACTGTTACATCATAGTTACCTTCCCTCCTGCATTCTGCAGGAGACTCCCTGACATAGCAGCAATCTCCCTCTCTCCCTCATTAGTCTAGCAATCTCCCTCATGTCACCTAGCCCACATTACACTGTTACACTATAGTTACCTCCCCCTGCATTCTGCAGGAGACTCCCGGACATAGCGGCAATCTCCCTCTCTCCCTCATTAGTCGAGCAATCTCCCTCATGTCACCTAGCCCACATTACACTGTTACATCATAGTTACCTCCCCTCCTGCATTCTGCAAGAGACTCCCTGACATATCAGCAATCTCCCTCTCTTCCTCATTAGTCTAGCAATCTCCCTCATGTCACCTAGCCCACATTACACTGTTACATCATAGTTACCTCCCCTCCTGTATTCTGCAGGAGACTCCCTGACATAGCAGCAATCTCCCTCTCACCCTCATTAGTCTAGCAATCTCCCTCATGTCAACTAGCCCACATTACAGTGTTACACCATAGTTACCACCCATCCTGCATTCTGCAGGAGACTCCCTGATATAGCAGCAATCTCCCTCTCTCCCTCATTAGTCTAGCAATCTCCCTCATGTCACCTAGCCCACATTACACTGTTACATCATAGTTACCTCCCCTCCTGCATTCTGCAGGAGACTCCCTGACATAGCAGCAATCTCCCTCTCTCCCTCATTAATCCAGCAATCTCCCTCACGTCACCTAGCCCACATCACACTGTCACACCATAGTTACCTCCGATCCTGCATTCTGCAGGAGACTCCCTGACATAGCAGCAATCTCCCTCTCTCCCTCATTAGTCCAGCAATCTCCCTCATGTCACCTAGCCCACATTACACTATTAGAGACAGATACATTTACATTGAATCATCAGCACCATTTCCCAGCACTTTACCAAGTATAGTAGCTCTTACTAACTGCTCTGGGGCGCGTCTACATTTGGATATAAGTCATTATAAAAGAATTCTCTCAGATGTAGCAGTACACAGCCACGCTTCTAGGGGCCACGTTCACAATCTCTCCATATATGGAACTAGACACGCCCTTTGGGTGGAGCATGACACGCCCCCTCAATGGGGTGCTGTGCAAAATTCTATTACCAACTATAATCTCACTGAAACTAGTTTTTAAAAGTAGGCAAGTATGCATTACCAGCACAGTATATACTGTAGTACTAATAGTGCATGGCTGCATCGTTGGCTCAGTTTCAGCATACCGTGCCCGGCTTGAGAGCCCCCCGGGGAGGCTTTGTGGAGCCACTTATTTCTGGGGCTCCGCCAGTTCTGCAATGGAGAATTGGGAAATCCATTAAGCTTGGGTTTCTCGCCAGCAGTTTGCTGTGTACTGGAGAAACCCCCATTATATAACCTGATCTCTAATTAGTGATGAACAAATTGTTACGACTTTGGACCTTATTTACCAAACCATAAATCCTACCAAAAAAAAATCAGTTTTTGCAGTGTTATAGCAACAATAGTGGGGTTATTCTGCCCTGATCGCACGGGAGCGAATTAGCAGGCCGGGTGATTATTGATAGAGTGCACATGCGTACTTTGGGTCATATGCACGCGCAGCCTATCGATAATAAGGTCATCCTCCGATAATATCATGCAAATATTTATCACTGGCTGTACACAGGTCTGAATAACCCCCATCATTTGTTTGTATTTATTGACTTATTTATTGCTATTATTGTATGAAGGTTTTTACCATCTGCGTTATTACAGAGAAATCTCCTGCGTTTATTAAACCTTCACCAACCATCTTCATCCTAATAGCTGATTGGCTTAATGTGTGATACCAGCGTACGTGGCTAATGATGGTAAGGTATCAGTAGACAGATCTCAGGTGTTAGATGAGGCTGGGATGACCACAGGCAGGGGTGGCAACAGGTTGGCCGAGCCCCGGTAAAATGGAAGGCGCATGGCTAGGGGCGTGGCCACATCCCCATGAAAAAATATAAACAAGAGGGAGAGAGAGGACAGGGAGCCGCTGCAGCTGTCTCTTTCCCCAGGTCAGCAAACAACACTGAGCAGCGGGTCCTGAGCTGGAGAGAAAGGCTGTGCTGCTGCCTGTCATCTGTCAGTCTGTATATAAGGTATATAGGTGGGTCTACTTATTGCATTTCCACAAATGATGCCGAATATTCTCTGTTTTGTTACAATGTGTTAGAAATGATCCTTTGTAGTCTATCAAACGCTATAAGAGTCAGTTATAGTAAGATTAAGCGAAGGCTGCATAGGCAAGAGTGCATTTAAGAGCCGGTGAATTCAGTGATTGGTTAATAAAGTCGAGTGAATGGATAGATTACCCAAGAGACGTAGGTATTTGTTTGATAGGTGGATTATCCAATTAGGTAGCTAAGGGGTGGTAGCTTTTGCAGGGGTACAGTGTATTCGAAGGAGTCAGATGATGCTGCTTCCTCTTTGAGTCTGGAATGCAGATTAGTGGAACTGTCTTTTCTGTCACCTGTCACTAATCCCATACCTTATCCTTTACTTTTTCTACTTGTTCTGCATTCAATGAAAACATTCTCCTTCCAAAAAGAATCAGTGCCCCCTGATGCCTCCCAGCTGGCTGGCTGGCTGATGCCTCCCGTCCACTAGTTACAGTGGCGGGCGGAGGTAAGCCCAATCACTCTCTGTTGCCGTCCCTGCGTCTCCTCCCAGTGGCTCAGCTGCGGCCGCCGTGACAGCTTCGTCCAGTGGTGCCCGCTCCCCGGCTTCCCAGATGTGTGCCGCCTTCAGTCCCACCCCGGCCAGAAGTGCTCAGGTCCTGGCAGTGGCGGCTGTGTCCTTTGATCTCCTGGCTGAGGCTAGCGCTGTTGGGGGTTTGGATGCCCCAGCTAGTTTTGTCCCTCCTAGGGTGACCACTCCGGTGGCACCCGCTGGGGACAATTACATACTAAGCATTACTGGGGGTCCAGCAGTGGGGCAGGCACACACTATGGGAGCCTCAGGGCTGGATTTCTGCACTGGCAGGGGGCCTCAGCCTGGCATGGTCAGATCCCCGGCCAGGCAGCCAGCTTCACAGGGTTTCTTGCCACCTGCATTTGTCACTGGCTTACCATCCATGTTTCAGGCCCATGTCACCCACCAGACGCAGACAATGTGGTCATTCACCACTCCACTGACCGCTGGGCACCCAGCATACTATACAGGCCAACAGCATTTTGGCCAGCAATCTTCCACGGGGCAAACACCGGCATACCCACATTACACGCCTCACATGGGTCCGATGGAGGTGAAGGTTGGTTGGGTGCTGCTTCTCCCCAGGCCCCATATTGTCAGGCAGGCCCTCCCTCAGGCTCCACTGGGGGCGATTTTTCCCATCCCGCGACCACAAACTATCCCTCGGGTTTCGCACCCCATCCCCCTCCTTCTGCTGGAGTGGTATATAGCAGAGTGGCGTCCTGCCAGGTTGCCCCGGGGGTTTTGCAGGGTTTATCCTATGTACTTAATCCCATGTGTGTTTCTCCTGAGGTCACAGCTGGAGCTGGTCGTACCATCGGTCATCCGTAGAGGACATTCGGGACGGAACTCGCGACCCAGCTGCATCATCAATGGAGCAAACAGCGGCTGTGCCACTCACCTCCAGCGTGAGGGGCATTCCTGGCGCGGTGTCGGCAGAAGCAGCTGTAATCAGAATGGCTCAGGAGCAAGGGACCCTGGAGTCTGGTGAACCATCTGGTGTCGGTGAGCATGCTGGTACCTCTTCTTCTGAGTCCCCATTCCACTGCCAGTAGCGAGGAATCCGGTTCCCCCCAAGCACCCACGCAAGTTTGCTAGGCTGGTTGCACGTGAGGTGGCTAAGCAGGTGGGCGGAGACAGGTGCCCTAGGAAGGATAAGGCTCCAGCCGAGCCACTGCCCTCTTCTGATATGGTGCATTGCGCTAACACGGCTGTCACCAGAGATTTGAGTAAGGGGACCGGGAGACAGTAGCATATGTGCCCACATCCTATCGTCAGAGTTGTGGTCCACCAGGTTAGCTAGCCAGACCATAGTGTTCTGGTACGATAACCTGGGGGTCATACATCCAATTAACAACCGGCGCACCTCCTCCCCTCAGGCTTTGTGGTTGCTTCGGCTTCGGTGAAATGTAATACAAAAATTACCGATTATAAAACAACAATAGCTATAAAGCAACACAAAGCGGCTTTCCTATTTTGCCATCACATGGGATTTATCTATACACAGTAGCACAGGGATTGGAGGGACAGGAAATGAAGGGAACATTTTATCCAACGAACCTCTGAATTGTCAGTTTTATCGATGAGTTTGATGAATTGTTCACAATCTGAATTTTCGAGACCGGCCTCTAATCTCGCTGCCGAACGTTTATTTGTGAATGATTTTAGCAGCTCTTTAAATAAGCATTTTTTTTAAAGACCAAACACTCTGTTTCCAATTTCCTTTTTATTGCTTTCTGGTCTCCTATTTCCTTTGGGTACTAAAAACCTCCACTACGGAGACACAGAAAATATCCCTTTGTCTTGGTTAATGACCAGCTCTCCTGCAGCTCAGATCAGCTCCTGGCAGACAGGGAGATAATGTGGGGAACAAACATTAGGCAGATTGGAAGGGACAGCAGCTGCCTGTGGGGTCCCAAGGGTCCGGGCTGCTCACCAGTAAAAGGGAAATGTTTCTCTCCGATCCAGGCATTATCTGTGCTTACTGGTGCGTCAGATGTACACCGCGCTTCCTGGCGCAGCTACACAAAGGGAGGTAGCATATTGTTTATACATAATGTAATAAATAAAAGTCACCAATTAGGGCAGCGGAGGTCCTATGAAATCCAACAAACAAGACAGGAAACACATTAATTAAATTAGCGCATTACAGGAACATAGGAAAGTAACTGAATACTTGGTCATCTGCTCATTAAGGAATCAGCGATGGCTGCACTAATGGTGATTGGTGTCTTATTATATAATATATGTTATATAATAACGGCTACGCCCATATGCAGAGGTGACACTTACGCCTTATGCTCAAACTAATAGGAATATAGGATTTGACAGCAGATAAGAACTGCATGGCCCATCCACAAGCGCTTTAGGGTTAGGGCGTAATTCCGGGTACACACTAAAGACGTCTGTATCTGGCCACCTCGGTAACGGCCAGACCCGGTGGAGTGCCGGCATCGGGAAATGCATACACCTTTGCCAAGTCTGGCCGCGACGGGCTGTACGGATGATGGAGGATGTCGCTGATGACGCACAGGAGCACAAATTGTCAGAGACACTGCGCACACACACACTGGACAATATTTAGATTTTGACGTTTCAACCGCCTGAATCAGCAGAATCATTTAAAATGTTGTCCAGTGTGTTCTCAGCTTTAGCGTATTAGGGTCAGGGTATTAGGGTTAGGGTATCAGGGTTAGGGTATCAGGGTTAGGGTATCAGGGTTAGGGTATTAGGGTTAGGGTATTAGGGTTAGGGTATCAGGGTTAGGGTATTAGGGTTAGGGCAGAGGTTCCCAAACGCGGTCCTCAGGGCACCCCAACAGTCCAGGTTTTAGGTATATCCATGGCTCAGCACAGATGGTTAAATCAGACTGACTGAGTTGCTAATGAAGTCACCTGTGGCCAAGCATGGATATACTTAATACCTGGACCGTTGGGGTGCCTTGAGGACCGCGTTTGGGAACCTATGGGTTAGGGTATCAGGGTTAGGGTATCAGGGTTAGGGTATCAGGGTTAGGGTATTGGGGTTAGGGTATCAGGGTTAGGGTATCAGGGTCAGGGTATTAGGATTAGGGTGTTAGGGTATCAGGGTTAGGGTATCAGGGTTAGGGTATTAGGATTAGGGTATTAGGGTATCAGGGTTAGGGTATCAGGGTTAGGGTATTAGGGTATCAGGGTTAGGGTATTAGGGTTAGGGTATCAGGGTTAGGGTATCAGGGTTAGGGTATCAGGGTTAGGGTACCAGGGTTAGGGTACCAGGGTTAGGGTATTAGGGTTAGGGTATCAGGGTTAGGGTATTAGGGTATCAGGGTTAGGGTTAGGGTATCAGGGTTAGGGTATCAGGGTTAGGGTATCAGGGTTAGGGTACCAGGGTTAGGGTATTAGGGTTAGGGTATCAGGGTTAGGGTATCAGGGTTAGGGTATCAGGGTCAGGGTATCAGGGTTAGGGTATCAGGGTTATGTATTAGGGTTAGGGTATCAGGGTTAGGGTATTAGGGTTAGGGTATCAGGGTTAGGGTATTAAGGTTAGGGTATCAGGGTTAGGGTATTAGGGTTAGGGTATCAGGGTTAGGGTATTAAGGTTAGGGTATCAGGGTTAGGGTATTAGGGTTAGGGTATTAGGGTTAGGGTATCAGGGTTAGGGTATCAGGGTCAGGGTATTAGGATTAGGGTGTTAGGGTATCAGGGTTAGGGTATCAGGGTTAGGGTATCAGGGTTAGGGTATTAGGATTAGGGTATTAGGGTATCAGGGTTAGGGTATCAGGGTTAGGGTATTAGGGTATCAGGGTTAGGGTATCAAGGTTAGGGTATCAGGGTTAGGGTACCAGGGTTAGGGTACCAGGGTTAGGGTATTAGGGTTAGGGTATCAGGGTTAGGGTATTAGGGTATCAGGGTTAGGGTATCAGGGTTAGGGTATCAGGGTTAGGGTATCAGGGTTAGGGTACCAGGGTTAGGGTATTAGGGTTAGGGTATCAGGGTTAGGGTATCAGGGTCAGGGTATCAGGGTTAGGGTATCAGGGTTAGGGTATCAGGGTTAGGGTATCAGGGTTAGGGTATTAGGGTTAGGGTATCAGGGTTAGGGTATTAAGGTTAGGGTATCAGGGTTAGGGTATTAGGGTTAGGGTATTAGGGTTAGGGTATCAGGGTTAGGGTATCAGGGTTAGGGTATCAGGGTTAGGGTATTAGGGTTAGGGTATCAGGGTTAGGGTATTAAGGTTAGGGTATCAGGGTTAGGGTATTAGGGTTAGGGTATTAGGGTTAGGGTATCAGGGTTAGGGTATCAGGGTCAGGGTATTAGGATTAGGGTGTTAGGGTATCAGGGTTAGGGTATCAGGGTTAGGGTATCAGGGTTAGGGTATTAGGATTAGGGTATTAGGGTATCAGGGTTAGGGTATCAGGGTTAGGGTATTAGGGTATCAGGGTTAGGGTATCAGGGTTAGGGTATCAGGGTTAGGGTACCAGGGTTAGGGTACCAGGGTTAGGGTATTAGGGTTAGGGTATCAGGGTTAGGGTATTAGGGTATCAGGGTTAGGGTTAGGGTATCAGGGTTAGGGTATCAGGGTTAGGGTATCAGGGTTAGGGTACCAGGGTTAGGGTATTAGGGTTAGGGTATCAGGGTTAGGGTATCAGGGTTAGGGTATCAGGGTCAGGGTATCAGGGTTAGGGTATCAGGGTTATGTATTAGGGTTAGGGTATCAGGGTTAGGGTATTAGGGTTAGGGTATCAGGGTTAGGGTATTAAGGTTAGGGTATCAGGGTTAGGGTATTAGGGTTAGGGTATCAGGGTTAGGGTATTAAGGTTAGGGTATCAGGGTTAGGGTATTAGGGTTAGGGTATTAGGGTTAGGGTATCAGGGTTAGGGTATCAGGGTCAGGGTATTAGGATTAGGGTGTTAGGGTATCAGGGTTAGGGTATCAGGGTTAGGGTATCAGGGTTAGGGTATTAGGATTAGGGTATTAGGGTATCAGGGTTAGGGTATCAGGGTTAGGGTATTAGGGTATCAGGGTTAGGGTATCAAGGTTAGGGTATCAGGGTTAGGGTACCAGGGTTAGGGTACCAGGGTTAGGGTATTAGGGTTAGGGTATCAGGGTTAGGGTATTAGGGTATCAGGGTTAGGGTATCAGGGTTAGGGTATCAGGGTTAGGGTATCAGGGTTAGGGTACCAGGGTTAGGGTATCAGGGTTAGGGTATCAGGGTCAGGGTATCAGGGTTAGGGTATCAGGGTTAGGGTATCAGGGTTAGGGTATCAGGGTTAGGGTATCAGGGTTAGGGTATTAGGGTTAGGGTATCAGGGTTAGGGTATTAAGGTTAGGGTATCAGGGTTAGGGTATTAGGGTTAGGGTATTAGGGTTAGGGTATCAGGGTTAGGGTATCAGGGTTAGGGTATCAGGGTTAGGGTATTAGGGTTAGGGTATCAGGGTTAGGGTATTAAGGTTAGGGTATCAGGGTTAGGGTATTAGGGTTAGGGTATTAGGGTTAGGGTATCAGGGTTAGGGTATCAGGGTCAGGGTATTAGGATTAGGGTGTTAGGGTATCAGGGTTAGGGTATCAGGGTTAGGGTATCAGGGTTAGGGTATTAGGATTAGGGTATTAGGGTATCAGGGTTAGGGTATCAGGGTTAGGGTATTAGGGTATCAGGGTTAGGGTATCAGGGTTAGGGTATCAGGGTTAGGGTACCAGGGTTAGGGTACCAGGGTTAGGGTATTAGGGTTAGGGTATCAGGGTTAGGGTATTAGGGTATCAGGGTTAGGGTTAGGGTATCAGGGTTAGGGTATCAGGGTTAGGGTATCAGGGTTAGGGTATTAGGGTTAGGGTATCAGGGTTAGGGTATCAGGGTCAGGGTATCAGGGTCAGGGTATCAGGGTTAGGGTATCAGGGTTAGGGTATCAGGGTTAGGGTATCAGGGTTAGGGTATTAGGGTTAGGGTATCAGGGTTAGGGTATTAAGGTTAGGGTATCAGGGTTAGGGTATCAGGGTTAGGGTATCAGGGTTAGGGTATTAGGGTTAGGGTATCAGGGTTAGGGTATTAAGGTTAGGGTATCAGGGTTAGGGTATAAGGGTTAGGGTATTAGGGTTAGGGTATCAGGGTTAGGGTATCAGGGTTAGGGTATCAGGGTTAGGGTATCAGGGTTATGTATTAGGGTTAGGGTATTAGGGTTAGGGTATTAGGGTTAGGGTATTAGGGTTAGTTTAAAGGGTTACGTTAGGGCAGTTCACATTTTCCAGGTCACCTGTGGATTTTTAAAATGTGACAGTTGGCGACACACAGAGCACCGGCCGGGTGACTTGGAAATGCAAGAAGAGTTTTACAAAAAAAGATTGGTGAACTAGGCGCTGGTGTGAGGTGTTTTTCCTAATTAAAAATGTCATGTTATTGAATAAATTTATATAACAGTCAATCCCTTATGTGATCATTCAAATTAGCGCTGCCTTTACATTTATTGTATTTTGTTTTGGGGTGACTTGGAAAACCTGAACTGTTGGGTACTTGAGGATCGGGGTTGGTAACCACTGGGTTTGGGAATTGGGTTAAGGGTGAGGGTGATGGGATAGGGTATTAGGTTTGGGTAAAGGTATTGGTTGTAGGGAGCGGTTTGGGGTTAGGGTATTAGGATTACTGTTTAGGGAGAGGTGGGAGGGAGAGCACCCTGCACATGTTAGATTAATGCCGCCCTTCTGTGTGTCTACTACACAAGTCTACCATGTACAGTATGTCGACAGAGCACACGTCGTTCTGTTCACAGTGACTAGCACAATGTCATCGTGTAACGTCGACACTGCCTTAATGTCGCCACCTATCATAACATTTAACAATGCTCTCATCCTTTCAGTGGTTTATTTATTGATTTATCATTGTGTATTAATGAGGCGCCATCGCGCATTGCGGAACACGGGGTAATTCTGGCCCCTGCGCCACTTTGCCCGTCTCTGCATTTGAGTAGAGAATTTTAAATGAGCCTCCAGGGGAACACGATCATAAGGTCGACACTATTGATGTTGACATTCATTGGATCGACCACTGTAGGTCGACAAGCCTAAGGTCGACACCTGAGTAGGTCAACAAGGGTAAGGTCGACAGGGTCAGAAGGTGGACGCATGCATTAGGTCGACAGTCAAAGGGTCGACATGGGGTTTTTCACTGTTTTTTGAGCCGACATGTGCCGACAGGCGGTATATCATGCCCTACCATCCACTATGGCGTGTTGGTAAGAATAACATAAGGCCTTATTCTGATTCGGTCGGCGAAACGTACGTACGGTCTGTTTCACCGTACGTTTCCTGTACGTGGACGGTGAGCGTAAGTTCGCCCACAGAACAGCCGCACATGGACAGTCACAAACACTGACAAAGGGGAGTGGCCTACACTTCAGCGTACACGGACGGATCTCCTCTTAGACACCAGTAACTGGCGTACGCCACCATATATGGACGGGTCTCGTCCGTTTTCCCACCGATATCTTGCGTATATCTGAGCGTACTCCACAGTGCAAGTAGAAATTGAGTCCAAAAACATCCTTGTTGCTCGTAGATGTGGTTTATGTGTATTTTCCCTTATAAAAAACTGGTATGTTTGTGCTACAGTGAAAAAGTTGACACATGTCGACTTCTGTGAATTGAGTGTCCTGCTTTTTAAAGTATACAAAAACACTTTCTGAATGTGTGTAAATGGTTATAAAATAACTACCTTGACATATATAAGCAGGTCTTAGAATGAATATTACCTAAAATGAAACAAACCTTTACATGTCGAGAAGTATAGAAAGAGAAGCTTCCAATGTGTTTGAGTGCTGTGTGTGGCTTGCAGGCAGTGAAATCATGGTTGTGACTTAATAGGCTGCAGCATTGCTTATTACATTCAGGTGTATGTGTTTGAGTAGTAATCAGCGTTAATTAGCAGACCCAGGCGTCCGCTCTCATGCGGTATCTCTAGGGGTGGTCTGGAGCTATCTTTGGCGTCCGCCTGGAGAGACCCGTCCGTGAGCGGTGTGAGGCCACCGACCTGGGCATTACGAAAGCTACGCATGCACAGATGAATAAAAAACTCAGATCCGTCTGTTTACGGTCCCACCGTACCGAGCAGAATAGGGCCCATAGTGTGCCGATATTTGGGACAAAAAACTTCCCATTGTCAACCTAATGCTTGTGTTGACCTTCCGACCCTCTCAACCTTACCCACGTCGACCTGTTTCACTGTGACTGACAGGGTCTATTATTGGAAGTCCGACCTGCCAGTCACCCAAGGCAGTCCCATTGGGAGGCGTTCCCTCCCTCTGGGATCAGGGGTGCCGATTTGTGTTTTTGCTGGAAGGTGCTCAGGGAGGTGTGGCCTCATGAGGGGGGCGTGTCATTTGGGGTGGGGGTGTGGCCCTGCACTGTGCTGGCCTGGTCGGTCCTGTGTCATGGTGTGCAGTGGCTAGTGCTGCAGACTGTATACACGGCACATGGTGGTGTGCTTGCCTCCCACTGTGGGCACACATGCTGCATGGAGAGGGCGCTGTGTGTACGGGGAGAGCACACATTGGGCAGCACACATGCTGCACTCTGCCTGTAGGTTGTTGCTCGCCTGTTGGCAGGTTCGGTGGTGTGGGTGCAGCGGACATGAATCAGCAGGTGGATGTGGCCTGGCAGTGGGACATAGGAGGTTGCAGGCCAGTGGGTGCTCAATAGTTTTCTGTGGGTGCTCTGGCCCTTGAGCACCTACAGAATCGGCGCCTATGTCTGGGATGCCTCTATGGGCTGCCATGGTGTCAGTCCATAAAAACGGGCTCTGCGCATATGTAGTACCGAGGACGATCCTGCGCACGTGCTGGACCCGGGAGCATGAATATGCTTCTATGGACTGCGGCCGAAGCAGCCCACAGAGGCTGGAGGCCAGCGCAAGCGTACTATAAAAGAAGCTACTGCACATGCGCTGGTCACACTATGGGGGTCGGGACTTGTAGCGCGGTCCAACAGGCAGCGGCTGCATTGTCGGGGACTAGCGGTGGGGGCAGCAGCAGATTGCAGCAGCCCCCCCTTCTCCACAGAGGTAAAAGCCGCCACTGGACACAGTACAAGGCCGCACACCGGCGGAACCTGCGCAATAGCCCTAATGTTGCTAAATGCTGGATTATCGCTGAGTAGCCTCAATAACGACAAATTCATTCCTTAGGTAACATATTGCCAAACGGCGACTGAGCGACGCAGGCCTCCGGCCTCACTAACTCATAACTGTTCAGCTGTCACTGGGGACTTGCTGGATCAATTAGCAGATTAATCATCCTGACAGTCACTTCCTGACAACCTGCACATCCCAGGACCCACGGGGGCAATTGTCTCCCCACCCTACCCCCAGCTCACAGGCAATGAACACAAGCTCCAGCAGTGAAATAGTTAAGTGTTCTTTTATTTCTTGCTGGTTTGCAAATGACTGTCCGGATACTAACTTACTGTCTGCGATGATTTGCTGTAAATCTTTGTGTAAAGTTATTGCAATGAATAAAGGATTAGTTTATTCTCCGTGTGTGTCAGTGGAACACACGCTTATCTTCTGTGTTACATTACAGGCTAATGAGTCGTTACCTCTTCGCACACTTACTAATTAACCGGTTATAGACCAAATTATTATAACCGGTGCTTAGCATAGCAGTATGTTTCATCAATCATATGTCGGCAGCACCACTTTGCTGACAGCCTATGAATGAGTGCCGAGCTCCGGGTAGGGATCTTACAAATCCCTCTCCCAGGAGTGTCCCCCCTCCACACACCCTACCAGCACTGGCCTATGCAGTGCACCCCAGCTGGTTGCCTTAGATAATTTCTCTGTGGACAGGATGTGGGTCACGTGGATGTTTCTGTGCAGGGTTTATCATACTACACAAGTATTTGCTTTCCAGTATATACAATGGGTCCTTGTATGGCTTATCTCCCACAGTCATAGTTGCCTACCCTCCTGCATTCTGTAGGAGACTCCCTGACATAGCAGCAATCTCCCTCTCTCCCTCATTAGTCTAGCAATCTCCCTCATTGCACCTATCCCACATTACACTGTTACACCATAGTTACCTCCCCTCCTGCATTCTGCAGGAGACTCCCTGACATAGCAGCAATCTCCCTCTCTCCCTCATTAGTCTAGCAATCTCCCTCATTGCACCTATCCCACATTACACTGTTACACCATAGTTACCTCCCCTCCTGCATTCTTCAGAAGACTCCGTGACATAGCAGCAATCTCCCTCTCTCCCTCATTAGTCTAGCAAGCTCCCTCATGTCACCTAGCCCACATTACACTGTTACATAATAGTTACCTCCCCTCCTGCATTCTGCAGAAGACTCCCTGAAATAGCAGCAATCTCCCTCTCTCCCTCATTAGTCTAGCAATCTCCCTCATGTCACCTAGCCCACATTACACTGTTACATCATAGTTACCTCCCATCCTGCATTCTGCAGAAGACTCCCTGAAATAGCAGCAATCTCCCTCTCTCCCTCATTAGTCTAGCAATCTCCCTCATTGCACCTATCCCACATTACACTGTTACATTTTTTGGGGGAAAAAAGGAATGAGCGATAGATACATTTACATTGAATCATCAGCGCCATTTCCCAGCACTTTACCAAGTATAGTAGCTCTTACTAACTGCTTTGGGTCATTTTAAAAGACTCCTCTCAGATGTAGCAGTGCACACCCACGCTTCTAGGTGCCACGTTCATAATCTCTTTTCACAATCTCTCCATATATGGACCTAGACACGCCCTTTGGGTGGAGCATGACACCCCCCCTCAATGGGTCGCTGTGCAAAACTCTACTACCAACTATAATCTCCCTGAAACTAGTTTTCACTAGTAGGCAAGTATGCCCACAGTGTAACCTTTACACTGTACCCATCAGGGCTGCCTCATCTGGTGCACTTGTGGATGGGATGAAAAATACATGGACCTGAGTATACATTGAAATCACCTATTTTGTGTAATTTCTTTTAGGGGTGATCTATTCCACCCTGGCTAATCCTACGCAGAGCGCCTAAAATGGCTGCCGCACCTGGTACCTTGTCAGGGTGGAGTCAGTGGCGTAACTATAGAGGGTGAAGGGGATGCAGCTGCTATGGGGCCCACAATGTTCTAGTTACACCCCTGGGGGTGTGGTATAACACACCGACAGTCGGGATTCTGATAGTCAGTAGCCCGACGTCGGAATCCCGACTGCACAGCGTGGGGAGCGCAATGATGCCCCTTGCCCCTCGGTGTGCTGGTCACGCTGCGGGCACGGTGGCGAGCTGCACTCGCCACCTATTTTATTCTCCCTCTATGGGGGTCGTGGACCCCCACGAGGGAGCAGTCGGCATTTCGACGTCGGAGTAATGACTGACGGAATCCCGACTGCCGGTGAGCCGTCCGGCACCCGCCCCTGGGTGGAGTACACAACCCATTATCCAAAATGCTGCACCAATCCTGCATTATGCTTACTGTGTGCTCTAATGCTTTCTCTTATGTCTGTGTGACTTGTCTATTGCAGAACCTAAATCCTTTGTATTACAGTATGTGTATGGTTTTTGATGTCTGTAAAGCGCTTTGAGTCCTAAAATTGTGGGGCGTGGCCTAATTGTGGAAGGCGTGGCCACCTCCCACGATTAGGCCACACCCCCAAAATGTTTAGTGGGGAGTGAAAAAGCACTCTAACGTCAAGGGGGGTGGGGGGGGGGTTATCCCCCTCCCCCAGCAGCACACACCTACCTACAGCATGTGCTGTGCTGACAGCAGGCTCTGCATAGGCTCTCACAGCAAGGACTTTTTGTAGGTGTGTGCTGCTGCTGCTGCCCGGGAGGGACGGAGGGGGAAGGCCCCTCCAGCAAGCCTGGGCCCGGGTAATTGGTTGGTCCACTTTATCTCTCTCCAAGCTTTCATAAATCTCCCCCCAAATCACCTCATTGATGCCTAGACTTATTTAAAAAAAAAAAAACTTAAAAACGCACGAGCAGGGAAAGGGTTAATACTCAGAGCCCATGGCAGGGAAAGGGTTACTAAGAAGAGCCTATGGCAGGGAAAGGGTTAATAGGCGCAGCCTACAAATAAAGTGGTTCTACTCAGAAAATCAAAATGCAAATGCAACGCACATGCAAATTGCATCATTTTCTGGGGATTATCTCCCCTTTGCATCAGATTATCATCACACCTCTGTACAGGTAAGGTGTCGTGTCTCCTCTATATTAAGCGATGGGAGTGACCCGATGGGACGTGTCTGCGGTCACTGATGATGCAAGACGCCTTCACGCCATGTAACAGCACTGAAATGTCTGTGCCAGTGCCCGGTGCCATGAATCAGTGGCTGGCGCTGCCAGTGTATGCTGATCCTGCTGCTCATTAGCACTCACTCGGACCCGGCAGAGCAGGTCCCTGGGCTGCTTCTTGTCATCTGTTTACAGCACAAGATAGAAAACATTTCCCTACTGGGGAGAGCAGAGGATATTACTGCTGGAAGGGTGATGCACGCAGAGTATTCTGTCAGACGGGGCTCTGGTGCAGAACCCATTAAACCCTCTGCTTCAGCTGGCGTGAGGCTTTGTCAATGTACAGTTTATTTTCGGGCCCTGCCGTTCCTGTTCTGTACCAGACATGTAATATTAAAGGGACGCCGTGCTCATTAGCAGCACGGGTGGCAGAGCCGACTCTGGGCACTGCTGAATGCAGAGCAAATAGCCTATGCACAGGTTCTGCAGAGTGATGCACTCAATGTGGCTAATTCAGTACGGCCCGCTAATTCGCGAAATGTGCAATTTGGCGATTTTTGGTAATACAACTACAACAGATGCTGAATTAGCCCCAATATCCGTAATGTTACATGATTAGGGACATATTCTAAGTAGGGTGTGTTGCAGGCAGTCGTACAGATCTTTGAGGTATCTTACTCAATTCTCACCATAATGTTGCGGCCAGCAGGGCCGCCGAGAGGTATGCTGGGCGCCGGTAAAAATTTTGGGCGTGACATAATTGCGGGAGGTGTGTCCACATATCGCGATAAGGCCACGCCCCTGATATGTTTAGATGGGGTGAAAAAACACTCTAAAGTTGTGGAGGTGGGGAGTTATTGTCTCCCCCCCCCCCCCTTCAGCAGCAGCAGCACACACCTCTACAGCATGTGCTGTGCTGACAGCCGGTTCAGCATGTCAGTGAGATGCTCATGCTGAGCCTGCTGTCTGCACCTGATACATCTGCCCCCCCTGCAGTGCACATGGTTTTGTCAATTAGAGAGAGAATTTACTTTTGCGAGTGAACCAGAATCCAGCTCAATATGTAAAGGGAATTATGGTGTGTGGTATAATATGTAATGTACATAATGTTGTATGACATAATGCGTAATGGGCATTATGGTGTGTGGTATAATAGGCATTACAGACATAACATAACATGGGCATTACGGTGTGGCACAATGTGTGATGGGAATTATGGTGTGTGGTACAATGTGTAATGGGCATTACTGTGTACATAGACCTGGCACAATGTGTCTAAGGGGCTCTAGCTGGCATAATGTTTATAAGGGGCTCTACCTGGCACAGTGTGGCTAAGGCGCTCTACCTGGCGCAGTGTGGCTAAGGGGCTCTACCTGGTGCAGTGTGTCTAAGGGGCTCTACCTGGCGCAGTGTGGCTAATGGTCTCTACCTGGTGCAGTGTGGCTAAGGGGCTCTACCTGGTGCAGTGTGTCTAAGGGGCTCTACCTGGCGCAGTGTGGCTAATGGTCTCTACCTGGCGCAGTGTGGCTAAGGGGCTCTACCTGGTGCAGTGTGTCTAAGGGGCTCTACCTGGCACAGTGTGGCTAAGGGGCTCTACCTGGCACAGTGTGGCTAAGGCGCTCTACCTGGCACAGTGTGGCTAAGGCGCTCTACCTGGCGCAGTGTGGCTAAGGGGCTATACCTGGAGCAATGTGTCTAAGGGGTTCTGCCTGGCCCAGTGTGTCTAAGTGGCACTAGGATGTAAATATCTGCAATCTCGACCACTCCGCTCTGCACATGATCTGCGTCTATCTTCTGCATGGATCACTGGCTCCCATTCACTATTACAGTACTGTCATCGGGCTGCTTCCACCTAGGGTGGCCAACATCGGGATCCCGGGATTTGGCCCCCAAAACGCCGGGTTTTCAATCCCGGGTTTGGAGTTTCCAATCCCGGGATTTTGTGATCATGCGCAGTCTAACTCCAGGCAGCGTTTGAGCAATCGCTCAGACGCTGCCCGGCTTCTCCCACACCCGGCGTGCGGCCTGCGCAGCGTGACGAGGTCAGAGGTCACGCTGCGCAGGGCACAGCCCGTCCTCACCGCCCAGCCAGCCGTCCCGCCACCCAGCCACCCCGCCTTTCAAACCGGCGGCAACCCAGCGGCAACCTAGCCAGAAGCCCTTTCTCCCGCCCACTCAGCATACCTGGCTCCCGGCCACCCAATCAGCCCGGCCGCCCACTCAGCATACCCGGCTCCCGGCCACCCAATGAGCCCGGCCGCCCACTCAGCATACCTGGCTCCCGGCCACCCAATCAGCCCGGCCGCCCACTCAACAACCTCCGCAAATGTAAGTAAATAGTGGGCGGCCAGGGCGTTGCACAACAGCTATATACCATGCACAGTACTGCTGATGGATATAGGGGGCTATGTGACATTGCACAGCAGCAATAAAACCTTGCACAGTACTAGGGATGCTAATCCCGGGAATCCCGGGATTGAGCATTTTTCTTTCCCGAATCCCGGGATTGAAAAAATGTCCCGGGATTTGCATCCCTACTTCCACCCTATGGAATGCTCTTCCACGCACAATAAGACTCTCCAATAGCATTTAAACTTTGAATCGTTCCCTGAAAACTCACCCCCCCCCCCCCAGACACCTTCCATTTCTCACTCCGCAGCGCTCTGAGGCCAGACAGCTAATTATTATCCTGTAATTCCCTGCGGTTCTGGTGGCGTCTCAGTCACACTCTGCAAACTCCCCAGGCTCCAATCTGTGCCCTAAACGAAGTGCGCTGAAGATTGCAAAACTCATTCACATCCTGCTACAAAGCAGTACACTACTGCAGAGCATCACCTGCTACAGAGCAGTACACTACTGCAGAGCATCACCTGCTACAAAGCAGTACACTACTGCAGAGCATCACCTGCTACAGAGCAGTACACTACTGCAGAGCATCACCTGCTACAAAGCAATACACTACTGCAGAGCATCACCTGCGGAGCAGAGCATATCTGGTCCACACTGGCTGGTTTTATGTACTGCTGTATACTATTATACTATATTAGATTATACAACTGTTACATGTGATATTAGACGATGTGTATACAGTGCGATATTGACAGCGACAGGAACCAGCAAAGTAGCAAGTGTGCATATACAGTATATGTACTGAAGCCGGATGCAATGAGCGACCAGGAGGGGAAGGGGCAGGGCCGGCGCCACCACTAGGCAGCTCTAGGCATTTGCCTAGGGTGCCGGCCACTGGAGGGCGGCAGTTTGCCCCTCGCCCCCAGCATGGAGGGTTAGCGTAGGTGCTGGAGCGGGCAGGGGTGTCCGTGATGCGGGGGTATCTGTGGCGCTGTGTATAAAGCTGGCGGCGGGGTCCCTGCAGTGAATAGAAAATAACTAGCGCTATGCGGCGGCGTGGGAAGCGCTGCTGGGTTTGAAAGCACGGACCCCCCTGCCCGCTCACCGGACGGCGCAGCAGGTACCCCCCCCCCCCAGCACCGGGGCGCCCCCACCCCGACTCGCCTGGGACGCTCCGGTGCCTTGCACCGGCCCTGGAAAGGGGGACATTTATTTTAACTGGAACCTCCTGTTACAGTGACAGGCTGCTGCTGCTGGTCTGGCTGAAGGTAGGGGGAGCTGCAGACGCAGCGTACAGCTCCTCCCACGTAGGAATGGCCATTGGGGCAGTCACTATCGATGGCTGCAATTAATGGTGACATTGCAACCAGCCATCGATATTCATAAACTATGTGATGGATGACCATCAATAGTTTTACTTATCCATGGTCATCCATTTGCTTTGACTGGACTGTGGGCCAATGAGAAAGTGGGGGCAGAGCTTCACTGGTGTTGGGGGTGGAGCTATGCTCTGTGACCCAGCACGTTGAAAAAAACAAAAGCAAAACATAATTTTTGCTGTGCTATCGATGGAGGGAAACCATCTGGTTCTCCCCCATCGATCGCAAAGTATTTGACATTGCCACAAACCATTAATGATTTAGGATCATCGATGGTCGATGGCCATCCCTACTGCCAGGCTGGTTTACGTGTGTCTTTGGGAAAGAGCTGTAGGGTGATGCATGGACTGAGTGTATTATGTGCTGCAGGCTTTACTAATTATGCTGGTGTGCATGTGTGTGTGCTAGATCAGAGGCAGAACTCTGGGAGGCAATGGAGTCATCTGGCTCCGGGCTCCTGCTCTCAAGGGGGCCCCCCTCCTTTCCTTTGAGTTTGAATTAGTTCATTCTAAGCAGTTGATATTGCTAATGTGGCTTACTCCCCCTTCTAACATCATTTTTGCAGTGTCACACCCTGTATTAGAACCATGACCTTACTGGAGACAGACACCTTACAGAATGAGCTATTTGGGGGGGCACCAGTACTTATCTTGCCTCCGGGCAACTGGGATGAACTTACGCCACTGTGCTAGATGTGTATATGTTGGCTATAATTGTGTATATGCTGTGTGTGTGTATGCTATGTGTATATCATACCTCCAAACCTCCCATGTACGGGCTCGATAAGGGGACATGGCTTTAATAATAAAGGGGTGTGGCTTTGAAAATAAAGGGGAGTGGCTTTGCGGTATATCCACAATCACCCGATTACACAGGATTTTTTGTCCTGATCCTCCGGAATCGGGTGAAATCAGGCCCAAATTGCATAACTTCCTCCCCCACAGCCAAACCCTCCCCATTAGTGCCTAACCCCTCCTTTTTAGTGCCTATCCCTATCCCACCGGAGCATAGCCCTAAACCCTCCATTTCCACCGCCTGTGACCTAATGCTAAGTGACTCATTATACGTATGAATGATGTCGACATTCTGGCGTCGGTGTTGTGGGCTCTGGTTAGGATTCCAGCACCAGGATTTCAAACTGCCGACATCCCGATCTCCTTCGCACCAATTACATCTCCAAACAGCTGTCTTATTGGTGGTACAGATAAGGCTCTTGTAGAGAATATTCACCCTCCCCTGGACTGGTTACTAAAGGTCTTCGGCCAGCAACTGTGTAAATTCCCTATATCCCTGATCTGGCTGCTCTGAGCTGGGGGCGGGGCGGGGTTGCGGGGGGGGGGGGGGGGGAATTTACTTTGCATAAAATAAGCCGATTCATCTCCTCTGTGGCCCATAATGATCACTCCCAGCATAAGATATTTCTACTTCTTTATTTTTTTTCCAAGAAAATTGCTAATTTCCTCCACATTAAGGCATCAGATGACGGCTGGCGGTATACTGTACGGGGAATATGAAGCAAACTTCCAAGATTCTAATGTTTTAGAGTGTTTTACATTTGTTATTGATTTTCTGTTTTCTGTGACGCAGATTCCACTGCAGATAAATGCTCACGTTCTCTCTATTATGTGCCTGGAATAAGCAAATGGCCTCAGACTGGAATCTCTGGGTTATAACAACTATAATATATATATATATATATATATATATATATATATATATATATGGAGGAAATCCCGACAGGTATACTTACCTGCCCTACCCTATCCGCCCCTTTCCACTGCCTAACCCCTTCCCACAGCCTGGCACAAACCCTCCCGCCCCACAGTCTAACCCCCCGCCTAACCCTAATCTAACCCTCCCTCCCTGCAGCCTAACCACGCACACACACACACACACACACACACATCCTGGGCAGGTCGACAGTCAATAAACCACAGAACAAAATGAATTGTTCATTATTGTTCGGAACATTCCGGTAACAATAAATACTGTGTGATATGTAGATTTGCAAATGTGTTCTGGAATAGGGCTGATCCGTGGAAGTTTATCAAGTTTTGGTCATCTCTGCTACTAGGTAACTAGCAATATTTTCTGTAAATTGGTCTTTATTCAAATATATTCTTATCACAAAATGCTATTTATTTTTTTGTTACATATTTAGGGGCTGACAGTGGCCACACCCACAGAACATTGGCCACACCCACACAGTATTGGGAACATTCACACAGGCTTGGTCACTCACACAAACACCCCCCCCATACTTGGCCACACCCATACAGCACTGTATACACCTATACATAATTGGTCACAACGACACAACACTGGTCACACCCATGAACATTTGCGAGCCATCAAAAGCCAATGAGTTTGAATTGGAATTTGCAACAGCGATAATGTGACATTGTTGCAATACTGTACTAATAGTACACATATTCTGATATTACAAGGCGAGTGTTGCATGTAATATTATTGCCAGTTTAAATGCTGCTGCTTGGTAAATCTAGCCGTATGACCTTATCTGGAAAGGGTGCACAGAGCGAGCACGATTCACAGCACCTGGGGGGCGACTGAGACCTTGCCCATTGTCAGGGGGATTTATACATCTGAGCAGATACCCAGACGTCAGGGCTCGTCTGCCAAGGTAACGATGCCCAGGGACTGTCTGCAGGAAGCCTCTGGATATGCTGACGGTCCCAGCTGTGACTTATTAGGCTCCCTCGCACCTCACCCCTATCTGCAGTCACCTGTTATTAAAGCTCTCAGGCCAAGTCTGGTGTAGCAGCACCTCAGCTGCGAAACGCCTATTAACCTCCTAGCATGGAGGACTTCATTTGATAGAAAGGCCTAATTTAAGGAGAAATAACAGCACATCCTTTCAGTTTAGGTTTTGGCTACCAATAGGGGAGGGGAGTCTGATCGACCGAAACTGATACATTAACAAACTTGTAAACGGTCATGATTTACAATTCAATTAGATAATAGGTTGTGCAGGGTGAGGCTGCAGCTGTGCGTCACTGGGTAACCGGACCCCACAGAGCTGAACACTGGAGGAGGGGGCAGGTTTATGGGGCTGTGTGAGAGCATTGTGCACTGGACAGACCGTAGGTCACAGCCCCTCCGATGGAATCTGATGGAGGAGAAGAACCTTTCAGTCACCTGTCACGTCAGCAAAGAGCTGAATATCAGAAGAGAGTGTGATGGTGCGGAGAGATCTGCGATGTAACATATACTGCTACTGAGTATACAAGCACGGATACTGAGTGCAGGATATCACCAGCTCACCGCACATCCAACTGTCCATCATTTATTCTGACAGCGACATGTTTTGAAAAATACTGTAGGTAAAAATGTATGTGCAATACTTTTATATTAACTTTATAAATTAAATATATCAGGGTTGCAGTGAGACTCTTCCTTGCAGACAGCACCCTGGACGGCAGCAGTGCAGTGAGACTCTTCCTTGCAGACAGCACCCTGGACAGCAGCAGTGCAGTGAGACGCTTCCTTGCAGACAGCACCCTGGACAGCAGCAGTGCAGTGAGACTCTTCCTTGCAGACAGCACCCTAAACAGTGGCAATGCATTGAGACTCTTCCTTGCAGACAGCACCCTGGACGGCAGCAATGCAGTGAGACTCTTCCTTGCAGACATTATACTGGACAGCAGCAATGCAGTGAGACTCTTCCTTGCAGACAGCACCCTGGACAGCGGCAGTGCAGTGAGACTCTTCCTTGCAGACAGCACCCTGGACAGCAGCAGTGCATTGAGACTCTTCCTTGCAGACAGCACCCTGGACAGTGGCAGTGCAGTGAGACTCTTCCTTGCAGACAGCACCCTGGACAGTGGCAATGCATTGAGACTCTTCCTTGCAGACAGCACCCTGGACGGCAGCAGTGCAGTGAGACTCTTCCTTGCAGACAGCACCCTGGACAGTGGCAATGCAGTGAGACTCTTCCTTGCAGACAGCACCCTGGACAGCAGCAGTGCAGTGAGACTCTTCCTTGCAGACAGCACCCTAAACAGTGGCAATGCATTGAGACTCTTCCTTGCAGACAGCACCATGGACAGCAGCAGTGCAGTGAGACTCTTCCTTGCAGACAGCACCCTAAACAGTGGCAATGCATTGAGACTCTTTCTTGCAGACAGCACCCTGGACGGCGGCAATGCAGTGAGACGCTTCCTTGCAGACAGCACCCTGGACAGCAGCAGTGCAGTGAGACTCTTCCTTGCAGACAGCACCCTAAACAGTGGCAATGCATTGAGACTCTTCCTTGCAGACAGCACCCTGGACGGCAGCAATGCAGTGAGACTCTTCCTTGCAGACATCATACTGGACAGCGGCAATGCAGTGAGACTCTTCCTTGCAGACAGCACCCTGGACAGCGGCAGTGCAGTGAGACTCTTCCTTGCAGACAGCACCCTGGACAGTGGCAATGCATTGAGACTCTTCCTGCAGACAGCACCCTGGACGGCAGCAGTGCAGTGAGACTCTTCCTTGCAGACAGCACCCTGGACAGTGGCAGTGCAGTGAGACTCTTCCTTGCAGACAGCACCCTGGACATCGGCAATGCAGTGAGACTCTTCCTTGCAGACAGCACCCTGGACAGCAGCAGTGCAGTGAGACTCTTCCTTGCAGACAGCACCCTGGACGGCAGCAGTGCAGTGAGACTCTTCCTTGCAGACAGCACCCTGGACAGCAGCAGTGCAGTGAGACGCTTCCTTGCAGACAGCACCCTGGACAGCAGCAGTGCAGTGAGACTCTTCCTTGCAGACAGCACCCTAAACAGTGGCAATGCATTGAGACTCTTCCTTGCAGACAGCACCCTGGACGGCAGCAATGCAGTGAGACTCTTCCTTGCAGACATCATACTGGACAGCAGCAATGCAGTGAGACTCTTCCTTGCAGACAGCACCCTGGACAGCGGCAGTGCAGTGAGACTCTTCCTTGCAGACAGCACCCTGGACAGCAGCAGTGCAGTGAGACTCTTCCTTGCAGACAGCACCCTGGACAGCGGCAGTGCAGTGAGACTCTTCCTTGCAGACAGCACCCTGGACAGTGGCAATGCATTGAGACTCTTCCTTGCAGACAGCACCCTGGACGGCAGCAGTGCAGTGAGACTCTTCCTTGCAGACAGCACCCTGGACAGTGGCAATGCAGTGAGACTCTTCCTTGCAGACAGCACCCTGGACAGCAGCAGTGCAGTGAGACTCTTCCTTGCAGACAGCACCCTAAACAGTGGCAATGCATTGAGACTCTTCCTTGCAGACAGCACCCTGGACAGCAGCAGTGCAGTGAGACTCTTCCTTGCAGACAGCACCCTAAACAGTGGCAATGCATTGAGACTCTTCCTTGCAGACAGCACCCTGGACGGCGGCAATGCAGTGAGACGCTTCCTTGCAGACAGCACCCTGGACAGCAGCAGTGCAGTGAGACTCTTCCTTGCAGACAGCACCCTAAACAGTGGCAATGCATTGAGACTCTTCCTTGCAGACAGCACCCTGGACGGCAGCAATGCAGTGAGACTCTTCCTTGCAGACATCATACTGGACAGCGGCAATGCAGTGAGACTCTTCCTTGCAGACAGCACCCTGGACAGCGGCAGTGCAGTGAGACTCTTCCTTGCAGACAGCACCCTGGACAGTGGCAATGCATTGAGACTCTTCCTGCAGACAGCACCCTGGACGGCAGCAGTGCAGTGAGACTCTTCCTTGCAGACAGCACCCTGGACAGTGGCAGTGCAGTGAGACTCTTCCTTGCAGACAGCACCCTGGACATCGGCAATGCAGTGAGACTCTTCCTTGCAGACAGCACCCTGGACAGCAGCAGTGCAGTGAGACTCTTCCTTGCAGACAGCACCCTGGACAGCAGCAATGCAGTGAGACTCTTCCTTGCAGACATCACCCTGGACAGCAGCAATGCAGTGAGACTCTTCCTTGCAGACATCACCCTGGACAGCAGCAATGCATTAAGGGCTGGATTCAGACCTACTTGCTAGGCTGTGTATATTCGCAGCATATCGAGTAGGTTAACACTGAACGCACACAACCCGCTACGTGAATCCCCTCGCTGTGCTGCTCACATGCGCCTGCACAGAGGAAACATCAATCGATGGTTGCTCACCATCAAATTACTTTTCCTCTGTTTGCAGCCGAAAGTTAGCCCAGGAGCTATTAGTTGCCAGCACGCTGATCCACAAATTGAGGACAGGAGCTGACTTCACGTGAAGCCTCAACTTTCCCTAAGTCCCTCCCTTTCACACAAGGGCTTGAAAAAAAAAAAACTCATAGCCGCACATTGGCCCGCCCCCCCCCCTGGCGATGCAAGGCCCGCCCCCTGGCGATGCAAGGCCTGCCCCCGACGATGCAAGGTCCGCCCCCGCGAGACAAGGCCCGCCCCCTGGCCTTTACTTTTCTCCCTGAAATGATTTTTCAAAGTAGGCAACCCTGATATATATATATATATATATATATATATATATATATATATATATATATATATATAATCGTCACGCTGGTAGAGCAGTGAAGGCAGCACACGGTCAAGAATGAAGATAAACGAGCAGGTAACTTCAAGCAAGTTACCTGCTCATTTATCTTCATTCTTGACCGTGTGCTGCCTTCACTGCTCTACCAGCGTGACGATTCTACATTTGCCTGTGACAAGGCTATTGGTGTGCACCGGGACATTTGTACTCCCAGTGGATGTGCTTGGCCATAAGACATTGTATATATATACACATACTGTATATATATATATATATATATATATATATATATATATATATATATATCTTCCCCAATAGTGGTTTAGCGCCAATATCATGTGTCAGTCCATGTTCTCCATAATTTAACAATATTCAGCGGTAATAAATGAGAGTGATATTCAAATTGATGTTTTTTATTTTTTGTCTCCAAAGAAATGCCAAACGTACCAACGCGTTTCGTCTAACAAGACTTCATCAGGGGTGCATTTAACACTCTATAAATACAAACATTAGTTTCAATGTACAGATATCTCAAAACATGGACTTTTTTTTACAAGGAATCAATTCATATGAGCCATTAATTAGGCGAAAAGAGGAGGGAATAAGACGAGGATGAACCCTGAAATGTTTCCCAAGAGTAATATGAGTGGACTAGATGGTGAGGAAGTGGAAAAGAAAAATTGTGATCAAACATTAGTTGATCGTTCTATTTATATACCTTATTCTATTGGTAGATGTAAATTACATGCACTGTAATTTATGTCCCAACGATCGGATTCCTTAGTGCTGTATATACGAGTGCTCCTCTACAAATACGATTAGACTCTCCACAAGGTACAAAAATGTACCTAAGAGAAGAGGCAACAGAGGAGGAAGGCGCCTCCCCAAAAAATAAGAGAATAAATCATATACAGAAGGAACAAGGCGACCCAACTTCCTTAACATTTCCAAAAAGGAACTTTCTCAATATGAAACAACACTACTAGATAGGGGACTAAAATTCGCCCCAGATCAACATCTGAAGGATTTTGACCTATTCGTAGACTTAACAAATATACACGTGATCTAACTTTGAGAAGACATTTTCTAAAATACCCTCAGAATCCCAATAGGAGTGACACTACTTTAAAGAAACCCATAGTAGCACCTCCATCGAAGTTTTACCCAACTGAGTCAAGAGGAAGTCACATTGAGTTATTCTTCGAATCCGTAAGGGATGATTTCAGAAAAATAAAACCGAAAAAAAATTTCACTCTAATTTGAATCCCCAGGAGCAACAGGCACTCAAACATCTAAAGAACGACGACAACATAGTTATTAAAATGGCAGACAAAGGGGGCGCTGTGGTCATCCAGGATAAAACTGAGTATGGTTTTTTGGGGGACATGGGGAAAGGACGGTCAGTCGCACAGGTTTATTTACAAATGTATTTCAGACAGGACCCTCATGGAAGTATAATTATTCCTTTATATTTAGGAAGAGGGTGTGTTACAACTGGACATGGATCGAGGTTCAAGCAAAAAGGAGAAAGGGAAATGTCTTTCTGTGTGGTGCACCTCATGAGAAAAATAGCATAAAATTTAGCTTTTATTAACTTATATTAAAAGACAAAGAGGCGAAATATAGACAAAACAGTGAAACATAAAACACGGACAGTGTATTAAAGAGGATAAGCAAATTTATCCTCACTCAGTGTGGCCCAGTTCCCCTGTGGTCCCCTTTAAGAGTTTGCAAACGGTGTTTCTTATTTATTTAGAACCATGCTGACAGGCAGTGAGTACTAGTATTATGGGAGTACAACATGCTTTACTATATGTGCCCTGTCAGATTGGAGTTGTGTCCAGAAATCTGGAAATGCCTATCACCTTAAGCACTATGGCTTGGAAACTGTGTAACCAATATACCAATTAATCCCAGATAGTGTCGTATTAATTAGGGAGTTACAGAGGCCCCTCCAAAAAGCACACCAGTGTCTGAGCAATCACCATACAATTGGGACTGCAGATCTCCCCAGCCTGCGGTAGCCAATGAGGACTGCCACTCCTCTGGCACCCCGTGTTAGCCGGGGGTATAGAGATGATACACTGGTGGTTAACCCTTCAAGAGCTAAGGCATGCGGTGGCGTGTCAATTACAGCGCCGTACGGGTTATTGCCCACTCTAGAAGGTAAGGAGGGAGCTTATACACAGCGAGCAAGGCAGGCGGCAGCGTGTCAAGTACAACGCTGTCCGTCTTATAGCCTGCTCCTAATAAATACAAGGTAGCGGCAAAAGTAAACAGAGACTATGGTGAGCGGCGGCGTGCCAAATACAACGCCATCCGACTTAACACCAGCTCTGTAAAACAGCAAGCTGCAGCGCAGACTTCTCACGCTGCAGCCTGAGACAATTAGTGAGCCCAGTGGAGACTGGCGTTCACTCGGTCTAAAAATAAAACTGGACACAATCAAAATGCAGTATAAGTGGGGAGGGGAAGAGGGAATAACACACTGAGGGTTAGGTCAGTGTACACTTCGCAAACAGAGCTTCATCAGGACCAGATGATCCTGATGATCCTGATGAAGCTCTGGACAAGACCTATCGTTGCAGGGATAAACTCATTAACCTCGAATTTGTCACACTATCTGGACCTAAGACTCCAAAAATACGTAAATCAACAAATATCACACTTGAAAGATTCGACCCAGCTCTTGCGTGAGATAAATGACATACAGTGGAAAACCACGTACAGATGGTTGACAATAGATGTCCAAGCCCTCTATACCAGCATACCTCATTCATTCTGTCAGCTACCCTGAGAGGAGACAGTTCTATGCAATTAAGGTAAGAGGCATGTGGAATTCCATCCACTGGATTTAATACAAGGAAATAATAGGATGTATATAAAGGGTAGTGATATTATATACATTTTACTTTTTATCTAATTTTATATCTGATTTTCTATTAATTACAAAAATATTTTAATCAAGTGTAAAATTCCCCACAGTAATGTGATAAATTCTGTAAATTAAAATGTAATAATTTTTTGATGTATAGATTTTGTTTACGGGCATCAATTTGGGAGCCTGGATCATTGCCCCGGCGTTATAGGTAGGTCACATAGTACCATATCACCCTTATAGGAATTTAAAATAATTATGGACTTAATATATTTATCAATAATTTTTTAATTCAGATCTATAAGCATAGCCTTGTGTGCCTGGTACTTCGAGGGTGTACCATATTAATTGGAGGAGCACTGAAGGATTAAGTCATCAATCTAGAAGGACTACATCGCACATTCACTTATATAATCAGTGTAACTCTCCCCTACACGGGTATGTATCACAATACAAAATATATATTTAATCTAAGAGCACCCCATAACAATATAACAATTATATCTAAATTTTAAATTATAGGAGCACTCGTATATACAGCACTTAGGAATCCGATCGTTGGGACATAAATTACAGTGCATGTAATTTACATCTACCAATAGAATAAGGTATATAAATAGAACTATTAACTAATGTTTGATCACAATTTTTCTTTTCCACTTCCTCACCATCTAGTCCACTCATATTACTCTTGGGAAACATTTCACGGTTTATCCTCGTCTTATTCCCTCCTCTTTTCGCCTAATTAATGGCTCATATGAATTGATTCCTTGTAAAAAAAAGTCCATGTTTTGAGATATCTGTACATTGAAACTAATGTTTGTATTTATAGAGTGTTAAATGCGCCCCTGATGAAGTCTTGTTAGACGAAACGCGTTGGTATGTTTGGCATTTCTTTGGAGACAAAAAATAAAAAACATCAATTTGAATATCACTCTCATTTATTACCGTTGAATATTGTTAAATTATGGAGAACATGGACTGACACATGATATTGGTGCTAAACCACTATTGGGGAAGATATTGGTGGAATTGGTCCCAACAACCCTCAGGGACCACTGTGGTTGAGCTGCCTTTTACTGTTTTGATCTACTTAGTGAATGTAATATTCCACTATAAATAATCACAATAGCATATAAGAGAGTATTGGAAAACATATATATATATATATATATATATATATATATATATTCGTGCAGGGAGACGCACACACTTCAATTCGAATAGTGGGAGTGCCCGGTCTATATAATGTAGAGACTTATACCAGTGGTCAAGACCAATGATAGGACCAGCACATCCAAGTAATAACCAGTTCAAATAAGAATGCAACACATATTTAATGTGAAATAACAGAAGTATATAAGGCCAATATACTTATCACGGGCAGCAGTGGATCTGACATGGATATCTAGACAGCATGGATCACACAAGAAACAGCGGCGTCCGTGAATCAAAAACCAGTAACCCTGACGGGCCGTTTCGGCGCTAGGGCGCCTTTCTCAAAGGGTATCACCTGGTATAGACTCGATTGGACCTTAAATAGGGAGTAAATTAGTGCATACTCACATCCTCACGTGCGTCGTGGACGCCATCCCCGCTGGCGCGTCCTCCTACCGCATCATCCACTTCCGTCCGGCTCCCTATGCTAGCCGGAACTTACTATCGGGCATAGGAACCAAAAGACAGGTTACAGGAGTGCGGGAAACCCGAAGACGTCCGCACAGCGCCGGATGTTGTCATCACGGCGTCAGCGTTGGCATGGAGACGCGTTGTTTCCATCCCTGTCACACAGAGAAATACATCAAACTCAAACAATATCAACAACATAAATGAACAAAACGGATGGTCGCTGTATGCGTAGTGTATACGTGTGGGGGATAAAATTATAACAAGAATAATTGATCATGATACTGAAAGTGTCAGTCCCCTATCAACACGTCATCACCAACACATACAGGTTCCATCAATAACTAAATATACAAAAAGGAAACTTACAAAAGATCTATACACACACCAGGAGATTCACAACATCTAATTGATGCATATATATATATATAGCCAGTCGGTCAAAAAGACCGAATACAGGCCCCATCCTAGTATCACCCATACATGATTAAATAAATATAGACATATTAAATTCCTCGTTAAGGCCTGAGGGAGCAAGCGATTTCAAGTTATAGATCCACTGACTCTCACGCTGGAGTAGTCTCTTATGTCGATCCCCACCTCTTCGCAATGGTGGGATATGATCCAGTGGCATAAACTTGAACTCATTCATTCGATGGCCACACGTGGCATAATGTCTAGCGACCGGAGGAGTAGTACTCTCGATTTTAATCAGAGCTTTTTTCACCGAAGAACGGTGAACCCCAATCCTCTCTTTCAAGGATCGGACGGTCTTCCCCACATATACTTTGTGGCAGGGACAAACCACTATGTATACAACATACTTCGTATCACAGTCCATACGATGTTTTAACTCATATGTTTGGCCTGTTATTTTATCATGCCAGCTGCTGCCCGTGATTATAAATTTGCAGTTGACACATCCGGAGCATTTGAACGATCCTTTCCTGCCGCTCAGCCATGTGTTTGCTCTGTCCACTCTGGGACTAATATCGGAGTAAACCACTTGTTGTTTGATATTTTGGCTACGTTTGTAGCAAAACAGGGGTGGTCTTCTACATGCTTCTCCCAATACAGGATCTGTACTAAGGATGTGCCAATGTGCCAATATGGAAGCTCTTACTTTCCATGATGCAACGGAATATGTATTGGAAAATACCATCCTTTCCATAAGAGTATGGTGTATCCACCTGGGAGACCCATAATTTCTTCGATTGGGTCTGTATGTCAACCCATCTCCCAGTATGTAGATTTTTATCTACAATCCGTTGTCCAGAATACACCGTACTGGTTACGGGATACGACCCACTTCCTGAATAAGCTCTCTGAGTTTGGTGAGCCGCTCCCTAACAGCATGCTGGTGACCATGGATGTCACCAGCCTATATACCAACATTGGCCATGTGGAGGGGGTTGAGGCAATACGTAGGACCATCTGTGCAAGTCCTCACTACTCGGGTCCAGTTATTGAATTTTTGATTTTGCTGATTGAAGTTATTTTACATAAGAATTATTTTTTGTTTGATAATAGTTTTTATTTACAACTTAAGGGGACTGCGATGGGGTCAAACATGGCCCCATCGTATGCAAACCTATTTATGTATGATTTCGAAAGCAAATTCATTATGTCTGATATTAAGTTTTCTCAGTTCATTTCTATGTACGTTAGATATATAGATGATTTATTTTTTGTTTGGACGGGTAGTGAGGACTTGCTGGAGGAGTTTGTGTTGCTACTCAATTCCCTCCCAGGCTCCATCCGTTTCACCCACGCATGTAGTCGGGAATCTATTGATTTCCTCGACGTATCAGTGTCGATTGTGGATGGACATTTCCGGACGAGGCTTTTCAAAAAATCCACTGATAAGAATAGCCTACTATTGGCGTCGAGTTTCCACCCCCAACCTCTTAAGACTGGTCTCCCGTATGCTCAACTTTTGCGAGCTGTGCGAATCACCTCGGAGAGAGAGGAACTTATAGGGGTACTGGAAAATATGGGCAAGTGTTTTCTCGATAGAGGATATGGCCTCAAAGAGGTCAATGAGGCAAAAACTAAGTGTCTCACATTGAATAGATCTGATCTTTTGAAACCAGCGACCAGAAAGGAAGATAAAATGGAAAGGATGGTATTTTCCAATACATATTCCGTTGCATCATGGAAAGTAAGAGCTTCCATATTGGCACATTGGCACATCCTTAGTACAGATCCTGTATTGGGAGAAGCATGTAGAAGACCACCCATGTTTTGCTACAAACGTAGCCAAAATATCAAACAACAAGTGGTTTACTCCGATATTAGTCCCAGAGTGGACAGAGCAAACACATGGCTGAGCGGCAGGAAAGGATCGTTCAAATGCCCTGGATGTGTCAACTGCAAATTTATAATCACGGGCAGCAGCTGGCATGATAAAATAACAGGCCAAACATATGAGTTAAAACATCGTATGGACTGTGATACGAAGTATGTTGTATACATAGTGGTTTGTCCCTGCCACAAAGTATATGTGGGGAAGACCGTCCGATCCTTGAAAGAGAGGATTGGGGTTCACCGTTCTTCGGTGAAAAAAGCTCTGATTAAAATCGAGAGTACTACTCCTCCGGTCGCTAGACATTATGCCACGTGTGGCCATCGAATGAATGAGTTCAAGTTTATGCCACTGGATCATATCCCACCATTGCGAAGAGGTGGGGATCGACATAAGAGACTACTCCAGCGTGAGAGTCAGTGGATCTATAACTTGAAATCGCTTGCTCCCTCAGGCCTTAACGAGGAATTTAATATGTCTATATTTATTTAATCATGTATGGGTGATATTAGGATGGGGCCTGTATTCGGTCTTTTTGACCGACTGGCTATATATATATATATGCATCAATTAGATGTTGTGAATCTCCTGGTGTGTGTATAGATCTTTTGTAAGTTTCCTTTTTGTATATTTAGTTATTGATGGAACCTGTATGTGTTAGTGATGACGTGTTGATAGGGGACTGACACTTTCAGTATCATGATCAATTATTCTTGTTATAATTTTATCCCCCACACGTATACACTACGCATACAGCGACCATCCGTTTTGTTCATTTATGTTGTTGATATTGTTTGAGTTTGATGTATTTCTCTGTGTGACAGGGATGGAAACAACGCGTCTCCATGCCAACGCTGACGCCGTGATGACAACATCCGGTGCTGTGCGGACGTCTTCCGGTTTCCCGCACTCCTGTAACCTGTCTTTTGGTTCCTATGCCCGATAGTAAGTTCCGGCTAGCATAGGGAGCCGGACGGAAGTGGATGATGCGGTAGGAGGACGCGCCAGCGGGGATGGCGTCCACGACGCACGTGAGGATGTGAGTATGCACTAATTTACTCCCTATTTAAGGTCCAATCGAGTCTATACCAGGTGATACCCTTTGAGAAAGGCGCCCTAGCGCCGAAACGGCCCGTCAGGGTTACTGGTTTTTGATTCACGGACGCCGCTGTTTCTTGTGTGATCCATGCTGTCTAGATATCCATGTCAGATCCACTGCTGCCCGTGATAAGTATATTGGCCTTATATACTTCTGTTATTTCACATTAAATATGTGTTGCATTCTTATTTGAACTGGTTATTACTTGGATGTGCTGGTCCTATCATTGGTCTTGACCACTGGTATAAGTCTCTACATTATATAGACCGGGCACTCCCACTATTCGAATTGAATTGTTTGCATCTCCCTGCACGAATATATATACCTACCTTGGAAATTGGAGATGCACCTCCTTGCTATTTGTACACACATTTTTTTATTTTTTTATTGGTTTTTCTCTCTTTTTGTTGGTTCATGCTGCTACCTTCAGCAGAGTAACCAGAGAGTGAATTTGATTATGGAAGATCTTACCGGTACCAAGAGATTTACTGACAAGGACATTTCAAAAATTCTGTTTAAGGATACTACAGCGTTGGCCTTTGATCAAGATAGCCCGGGGGAAGTGTACTCGGACTTACTAAAGTTACGTAAGCGACTGGTTGAGCTTGAGCTCCATGGACTCACGTTGTCCCAGTATTACAAAGAGAATTTAATCCCCAGGGGGTTCCGGGTTAGGAACCAGCCAACGCTGGGTCGATCAAATAAGGATTTTTGCACCCAATGGTGCCAAATCCTCAACCAGTGCAGTAGAGACCTTATGGTCCTTGTGATACAACAGGTCAATCAAGACATAATTGCTGTACAACAAGAAATTGACCTGTGTGAACAAAATGGTGATGCATGTTTAAGAGCTGATGTTGGAGGGGAGTGGCTTACTAAACTTGAGGATGCGGTGTTAAAATTTAAAACCGAATTACTGGTTTTCAAGAAAACTAAGTATAAGAGAGTCAAAGATGACTATAAGGAGTTAAGGGTGTACCCCTGGACAACGGGCCAAACCGCCAGACGAACCTGGAGGGGTGACTCTGGTGGTAGGAGACGTGGGGAAGTAGAGTTCACGGATGTAGACTCCTCCCAAAGTGAGGCGGAACAGTCATCTAGAGGTGCAGCGGCTTCTTTTTTAGGAGAGGGCACCTCCACACGGAACAGGCGAAGGGGAAAAAACTTTGCAGGCGGGGCGGGATCAAGCACAGAAAGGCAGAAAAACCGGAGGGGGGCAAGGAATTAATGGTATTTAATCTGTCTCAGTATCAACTCACACAGGCCGAATTGAGTGTGTTGAACAGAGGCCTTACCTTTGTTCCCACATTCAAACAGAGGGCCTTCGATTGTGAGACTGAGCTGTACAGGTTTCATAGACAGCTGAGGCTTAAAGACCATTTTTCGAGACAGATTAATAGTGGTGATCCCATTCCTAATATTAACCCCTTCAAGGTACGGTCATCTTTTGACCCCCCATGTAATAATCCATCTATTGATACCTTCATGAGGTTGGTGCGCAATGATATAATACCATTTATGAAAAAAACACATATTCAGCGATCCAATCTCACGAAGGAAGAATCAGAGGCCTTGCGTTCTCTGCGTGAGAACAAACATATCATTATCCGCCCCGCCGATAAAGGCGGGGGGATAGTGGTATTGGATTATGCTGAATATGTGGGTGAAGTCATGCGCCAACTCATGGACAGTACCTGCTATAAAAAGTTGCGATTTGACCCCACAGCCAATTACAAATTAGAGATAGACTCCATCATTGGTTTGGGGCTTACCAATGGGTGGATAGATGAGGGGACCGCGGATTTTCTTACTCAGGAGTTTCCGCGGATACCCCTCATCTATGTTTTGCCCAAAATACATAAGAGTATGGTGTCTCCACCTGGGAGACCCATAATTTCTTCGATTGGGTCTGTATGTCAACCCATCTCCAAGTATGTAGATTTTTATCTACAATCCGTTGTCCAGAATACACCGTACTGGTTACGGGATACGACCCACTTCCTGAATAAGCTCTCTGAGTTTGGTGAGCCGCTCCCTAACAGCATGCTGGTGACCATGGATGTCACCAGCCTATATACCAACATTGGCCATGTGGAGGGGGTTGAGGCAATACGTAGGACCATCTGTGCAAGTCCTCACTACTCGGGTCCAGTTATTGAATTTTTGATTTTGCTGATTGAAGTTATTTTACATAAGAATTATTTTTTGTTTGATAATAGTTTTTATTTACAACTTAAGGGGACTGCGATGGGGTCAAACATGGCCCCATCGTATGCAAACCTATTTATGTATGATTTCGAAAGCAAATTCATTATGTCTGATATTAAGTTTTCTCAGTTCATTTCTATGTACGTTAGATATATAGATGATTTATTTTTTGTTTGGACGGGTAGTGAGGACTTGCTGGAGGAGTTTGTGTTGCTACTCAATTCCCTCCCAGGCTCCATCCGTTTCACCCACGCATGTAGTCGGGAATCTATTGATTTCCTCGACGTATCAGTGTCGATTGTGGATGGACATTTCCGGACGAGGCTTTTCAAAAAATCCACTGATAAGAATAGCCTACTATTGGCGTCGAGTTTCCACCCCCAACCTCTTAAGACTGGTCTCCCGTATGCTCAACTTTTGCGAGCTGTGCGAATCACCTCGGAGAGAGAGGAACTTATAGGGGTACTGGAAAATATGGGCAAGTGTTTTCTCGATAGAGGATATGGCCTCAAAGAGGTCAATGAGGCAAAAACTAAGTGTCTCACATTGAATAGATCTGATCTTTTGAAACCAGCGACCAGAAAGGAAGATAAAATGGAAAGGATGGTATTTTCCAATACATATTCCGTTGCATCATGGAAAGTAAGAGCTTCCATATTGGCACATTGGCACATCCTTAGTACAGATCCTGTATTGGGAGAAGCATGTAGAAGACCACCCATGTTTTGCTACAAACGTAGCCAAAATATCAAACAACAAGTGGTTTACTCCGATATTAGTCCCAGAGTGGACAGAGCAAACACATGGCTGAGCGGCAGGAAAGGATCGTTCAAATGCTCCGGATGTGTCAACTGCAAATTTATAATCACGGGCAGCAGCTGGCATGATAAAATAACAGGCCAAACATATGAGTTAAAACATCGTATGGACTGTGATACGAAGTATGTTGTATACATAGTGGTTTGTCCCTGCCACAAAGTATATGTGGGGAAGACCGTCCGATCCTTGAAAGAGAGGATTGGGGTTCACCGTTCTTCGGTGAAAAAAGCTCTGATTAAAATCGAGAGTACTACTCCTCCGGTCGCTAGACATTATGCCACGTGTGGCCATCGAATGAATGAGTTCAAGTTTATGCCACTGGATCATATCCCACCATTGCGAAGAGGTGGGGATCGACATAAGAGACTACTCCAGCGTGAGAGTCAGTGGATCTATAACTTGAAATCGCTTGCTCCCTCAGGCCTTAACGAGGAATTTAATATGTCTATATTTATTTAATCATGTATGGGTGATACTAGGATGGGGCCTGTATTCGGTCTTTTTGACCGACTGGCTATATATATATATATATGCTTTAATTAGATGTTGTGAATCTCCTGGTGTGTGTATAGATCTTTTGTAAGTTTCCTTTTTGTATATTTAGTTATTGATGGAACCTGTATGTGTTGGTGATGACGTGTTGATAGGGGACTGACACTTTCAGTATCATGATCAATTATTCTTGTTATAATTTTATCCCCCACACGTATACACTACGCATACAGCGACCATCCGTTTTGTTCATTTATGTTGTTGATATTGTTTGAGTTAGATGTATTTCTCTGTGTGACAGGGATGGAAACAACGCGTCTCCATGCAAACGCTGACGCTGTGATGACAACATCCGGCGCTGTGCGGACGTCTTCCGGTTTCCCGCACTCCTGTAACCTGTCTTTTGGTTCCTATGCCCGATAGTAAGTTCCGGCTAGCATAGGGAGCCGGACGGAAGTGGATGATGCGGTAGGAGGACGCGCCAGCGGGGATGGCGTCCACGACGCACGTGAGGATGTGAGTATGCACTAATTTACTCCCTATTTAAGGTCCAATCGAGTCTATACCAGGTGATACCCTTTGAGAAAGGCGCCCTAGCGCCGAAACGGCCCGTCAGGGTTACTGGTTTTTGATTCACGGACGCCGCTGTTTCTTGTGTGATCCATGCTGTCTAGATATCCATGTCAGATCCACTGCTGCCCGTGATAAGTATATTGGCCTTATATACTTCTGTTATTTCACATTAAATATGTGTTGCATTCTTATTTGAACTGGTTATTACTTGGATGTGCTGGTCCTATCATTGGTCTTGACCACTGGTATAAGTCTCTATATATATATATATATATATATACATATATATATATATATATATATATATATATATATAGTGGCCAAGCGCAACGGAATCTGCTGTGCTATATAAGAAATTGTAAATAAATAAATAGTGCCAGGGACTGCATAGCTCTATATCAGGGCTGGGCAACACCGGCCCTCCAGATGTTAATTAACTACACATCCCAGGATGCCTTGCATCAGTTTCAGCATGGCCACATAGCAAAACTAATGCAAAGCATCCTGGGATGTGTAGTTCATTAACATCTGGAGGGCCGGTGTTGCCCAGCCCTGCTCTATATGGAGTTGTTGTGGAACAGCAGGATCAGCAGTTTGAGCAGCAGTGGGACTGATTAGATCCAGTCCAGTTTTATTCTTAGATCTGATCATTGTTTGGGTAATTAACACCTGTGGTTTGCTGTTAAATGCCTGTTCAGGGCGGAGGGTTAGGGTTACCAATGCCAGTTAGAAGCTGGTCAGTAGGCTTGGGGTGTGGGGACTACACCAGGGACCTCTGGAGTGTTGTACCCATTTGTAAAGCTTGTGTATTGCCAGCTGGAAAACCTGCCATGCTGTAACCTGTGACTTGCCAAGCTGTCTACCCGCTACAAGTAAATACAACAACTTCTGTTTCTCCAGTGTATGTGAACTTTGTCCATACTTACCGACCTTCTGTCTGCCCTTTCCGGGACAGGGCAGCCAGCTCGGGGGGGGTGTGAAAATGGGTGGGGAGGAGGCGGGGCCACATGGGGCGAGTACTTTTTGTTGGGCGGGGCTAAAATGGCGCTATTCGCATCATTTGACCCGTGGACACACACACACACCCCCGCCGAGGGAGGGTCGCGGGTGCCGGCAGGGCAGTCGCGGGAGGGGGAACTGATTTCCGGGACCCTCCCGGCCATTCCGGGAGGGTAGACAACCCTGACTTTATCACATTTGGCGCCTGAACAGGGACATGTAGCCAGAAACTTCACACAGCAAAGGCTCTGGGTAAGACAGTGATGTAAACTGGCAATATTTATATTTTTTTGCTATTGCAAAGTTATTGTGGTTGGGAGCCAGAAATGCTATAAATGCATTGTATGCCTGATAAAACCTTCCAAGTTTGTGCCTGTAATAAAACCGTGGGGCAACATAAATTGGGCTTTAAGTGACAACCATCAGGGCAGATTGCACCACTCCTGAACGAACACATGGAAAGGGATTGACACTGTTAAAGACATAATTATGATGTCATCGCAGTCAACTGATCCCTCAAACCAAAAGTCAAGGTACTAATAACGCTTGTTCCCACAACTGAAAGCAAGATGTATGCTAAATGGTGGGGCCCTTATGAGGTCATAGAGGCAGTGGGACCGGCCACTTACATGGTTCAACAGGAGGGTAGAAGGAAAGAGGTACAAATCGACCATAGAAATCTATTAAAACTTTGAAAGGAAAGTGCCAGTCAGCCATCTTTAGTGGCAAAAAAGGTTCCAGAATGCCAGGTGCCGATTAAAGTCATCCTTAATCCTAGACAGAAACAGGAAGTGGTGAATTTAGTGGCACAGTACCAAGATGTGTTTTCTGCCATTCCAGAAAAGACACAGATCATCCAGCATGATGGTGTGATACCACCCGAGGTGATCATTAAACAAATGTCATATCGCATACCGTGAGGCAAAACAGGCAGCAGTGAAGCAGGAGGTGGAGGAGATGTTACACCCGGGGGTTATAGAGGAATCCACCAGTGAGTGGAATAATCCAATTGTTTTAGTACCTCAGCCTTTGGGTGCTATAATGCTGCGGCCATTATTCAAGTGATTTGTATCTCCGGTGCTGAGATGCCGCTTCGGGACTCTGGAGGAGTAAGTACAATGTATGGGTGCAGTGTGGGCCCCCCTCAGAACTCAGGGGCCCGTGTGCGTTGCACTGTATTTGCAGGTAGAGTCATGGACCCTTGCTCAGTATAAGCTGTGCTAGGCCTAGGAAAGAAATAAAAGTAGAGATAAAGTAGCAGCAACCAGTTCCTAACTGCCATGTTAGAGGCTGTGTTTGGAAAAAAATGACAGTTTAGAGCTGACTGTGTATGAGAAATGACAGAAGCTGATTCGCTGGCACTTTATCTCTTTTTTTCTGTATCGCTCTTCAAGGCTTAGTACATCTGAACAACTGTATGTAGAGATTGTGGGCCGATTCTGGAGCACTCGTAGTGATCTGAATTCGGCCCCTGCCCTAAAGGTCGGTGTTTGCGAATTGGGCATTTCTGCATATGTGCAAACATAGACTGGCAAATTACACAGTCGCCTGGCTGTTCACAGCCGAGAGGGAGGGCCGGGGGCAGACAGAGGCAGGGGCACTGCTGGGATATCGAAACGTGTCCCCACAAAAACGCTGGGCACACCCATGGGTACAGTGATGGTCAGATGCCTGCCAGGGGTGGATGGCTGGCATCAAATGACGTTAGCATCCCGCCTTGTCTTTGTCCCGGCTCCTGCAAACCAAAGTTAGTTCAGACTGAACATCCATTGATTTCTCCTACAGCGGAGACATGCGAGGCGATGTGTCATCATTATACCTCCCGTCGCATGTTAACGAGGGGAATCGGCAGCGGGGGGGGGGGGGTGACACAGCCGTTTGGAAAGCTGCGAGCTTTGCAGCTCACAGAGCACATTAGAATCAGGTGCTGTAACCATGTGGTACTGTATATAAAGTGTAATAGTATTATAGGTCGTGGATCACAGAGTCAACAGTAATTAGACTGACGGTGTGCAGATTAATCCCAAAAGTTTGACATGGGGCAATGATCGACACAAGCAAAGAGTTGATGCAGAAATGGTCGGCAAAAACATCAATATGCAGATTCAAACACGTGGACTTCCAATTAGTGGGGGTATGGGTAAAAACCAGACCCGGAGAAGACTTTAGAATGCTGCACCAGATATTCATTCCGGAGCTTGTAGTGTCCGGTCTGGGGGTGTCCTGTCCGGGAGGGCTTCACATGACAGCTGTCACCAGGGAGAGGAGGAGAGGGAGAATAAAGCCTTCCTGTATGCAGGGCCGGCGCCACCACTAGGCAGCCTTAGGCATTTGCCTAGGGCGCCGGCCACTGGAGGGCGGAGGTTTGGACCAAGTCACCCCCCCTGGAGCCAGGTGAGCATGCCCGCAGATATCCCCAACCCCACACCTCCCACTTTGGAGCCCACAGCTGTATCGCCCCGAGCAGGTCAACGGCTGCATAAAATCTCTCCCGTGGAGCCCGCGGCTGTATCCCCCCCCCAGAGCAGATCGGTGGCTGCATCAAACCCCCCCCCTCCCCGCAGCATATCCAAACTCACCAAGTGGAGCGGGTGACTGGCCGGCCGCACATCATCCCGTGAAGCCCGCAAATGGAGCAGGTTGGCTCTTGGGCAGCAGGGCGCATCGAGACAGTTTGGCCACACATCCCCCTGTGCAGTACCCCCCCCCCCCCCGTAGAGCGGGTGTGCGGCGGGGCGCGCACCCTCCCGCCCCGCCTGGGGCGCTGATGGCACTCACACCGGCCCTGCCTGTATGCTCTGGACATGTAGCAAAAACTGGATCGGTCCGGACCACACGGGGAGGCTGCAATCTCCCCTTCCCCATGTCCCTGATGAAAGATATCACAGGCATCCCCCGCGGACAAGACAACCCCCCCCGGAAGGGACACCCCTCGGACCAGACACTACAAGCTCCAGAATGCAGTTTGATGTCCAGAGGAGAAAAGTCCTCACAGAACTCTCAAAACTGAAAGTGGATAAATCAATGGGGCCAGAAGGGATACATCCAAGGATACTAAAAGAGCTTAAAGGGGAGCTGGTAAAACCAATAACAGAATTATTCAACCAGTCACTAGTGGAGTAATCCCAGAGGACTGAAAAACAGTGAATGTAGTCCCACTGCACAAAAGTGGAAGCAAGGATGAGGTAAGCAACTATCGACCAGTGAGCCTTACATCAGTAGTAGGGAAATTGATGGAAACACTCTAAAAACAAAGAGTTGTAGAATATCTCAAAACCAGCAATTTACAGGATCCAAAACAGCATGGGTTTACTGGGGGAAGATCATGTCAAACAAATCTTATTGACTTTTTTGACTGGGTGACTAAAGTAATAGATCAAGGTGGGGCAGTAGATGTAGCTTATCTAGACTTTAGTAAAGCTTTTGACACTGTCCCACATCGCAGACTGTTAAATAAACTTGAAAGCTTGGGATTGGATTCTAAGATAGTTGAATGGATAAGAGCGTGGTTGCAGGACAGAAAACAGAGAGTTGTAGTAAACGGAGTACAGTCAAAGGAGGGAAAGGTTACAAGTGGAGTACCCCAGGGATCTGTACTTGGACCGGTGCTTTTTAATATCTTTATTGGTGATATTGCAAATGGAATTGAGGGTAAAATGTGCCTTTTTGCAGATGGTATGCAACAGGGTAGACACACCAGGAGGGGTAAAACAAATGATTGAGGATCTAGGTAGATTAGAGAAATGGTCAAGAGAATGGCAACTACAGTTTAATGCCAAAAAAATGCAAAATCATGCACTTGGGTCTCAGAAATCCAAAGACTCAATATAGTATAAATGGCACTATAATGGAAACTACTGAGAAAGATAGGGATCTAGGTGTCACTATTTCAGGGGACTTAAAAGCAGGTAGGCAATGTAACAAAGCAATGAAAAAGGCAAGTCAGATGCTTGGTTGCATAGGGAGAGGTATCAGCAGTAGAAAGAAAGAAGTAATAATGCCACTGTATAGGTCATTGGTACGACCTCACCTAGAGTATTGTGTTCAGTTCTGGAGGCCATATCTCCAGAAGGATATAAATACATTAGAGACTGTACAAAGAACAGCAACTAAAATGGTGCATGGCCTACATCACAAAACATCACAAAACGTACCAGGAAAGACTAAAAGATCTTAATATGTATACTTTAGAGCAGAGAAGGGAAAGGGGGGACATGATAGAAACTTTCAAATATATCAAGGGTTTTAACAAGGTACAGGTGGGATACATTCTTCACAGGAAGAGGAGCAACAGAACACAAGGACATGCACTGAAACTAGAGGGAGGAAGATTCAGGGGAAATGTGAGGAAGAATTACTTCACAGAAAGAGTAGTAGATAAGTGGAATAGCCTACCATCAGAGGTGGTAGACGCAAATACAGTAGTACAATTTAAACATGCTTGGGATAAGCATATTGATATCCTTACAAAAAAATAAGGATCAAATATGGTTTGAGGTAACATGTTTAAAAAAAGGGGGCAGACTAGATGGGCAAAGTGGTTCTTATCTGCCGTCAAATTCTATGTAAGACCAAAAATCGTCCCGTAAATCTCCCCGGCAGTTCCACAGAGGTACTTAAATGGGGATCCGAGAGCATTTCCATCTAGTTATTTTATAAGTGCCATAAACTTTCAGCAGCTTTAATTCATGGTTCTGCGCCACCAGGGACATAAAGCAGAAATGGAGAAGCGAGGTCTCTGGGTGGGGTGTCTGCCCCTCGCTGGGGAAATTAATGGGAGATGTCACTTTGCCAATACCAGTCTGACCCTTATCACAGCTAATGGAGGAACTAGCCAACACATATGGCAGGAAATGAGAGACTGGAACCGTCTGGAGGCAGAGTTTTATAGGGGGAGCAATGATCCCATAAGGATACCAAGACTATGAGATTATTGTTCAGGCTACATGGTGGGAGGACCTGGCTCAGTGATTAAGGGATATAAATAAAAATAAATGACGCTGGGCGTTCCGACAGTGGCTTTATCCATGTCATCTAGGTGGTAGGTTTGCTGGCTGATGCACATTGATGCCCAATGAAGCTGACAGTCTGCGTGAATACAACTGAAGCATCTCAATTAGATCTTGCAGTGTTGCTGGATCTCTTAACCACTGAACCATGTCCTTCCATTGCTCCATCTCATCCACATGACAACGCTTTTCCGATTGTTCAGCAATAAACGGGTGAATGGAAATTCAATCATGACATTTCTTTTGCCCAATGGATCAGTACGCAATGCAGGTACAGTAAGCTGTTCCAGATCACTACAGGTTGAGCGGAGTTTATTGCAGTTCAAAGTGGACCATAGCTAAGGATTAAGGAGACAGACCTGATTAGGGATGGCCATCGACCATCGATGATTAGAAATCATCGATGGTTTATGGCCGATGTCGAATAGCTTTGACGTCGATGGGGGAGAACCAGATGGTTTCCCACCATCGATGTCAAGCTTAACTGAATAGTTTTGTTTTTATTTTTTCATCAAGGCGCCGGGACACTGAGCATAGCCCCGCCCCAACACCAGTGAAGCCCCACCCCTATATTTTGATTGGCCCACAGGCCAATCTTTAAAAGCAAATGGATGACCATCGATATGGGAAAACATCGATGGTCATCCATTGCATACTTATACACCATCGATGGCTAGTTGCACTTTTGCCATCGATGGAAAAGGCAACGATGGCCATCCCTAGACCTGTTTGCATGGGTGCAATTTTTTTTTTTATAGCTGGCAAGTTGATTGACAGGTATCCGGCATTCAGGGAAGGTAACCGCCCACTTTCTGGGAGTGAACTGATCACTTAATGCCAGCCTACGCCCTCTTGTGAATAATCTCTGATTACACTGACCGTGGATGTGCAGGATTTACATTTAAATTGCAAACACGAATATTATGCCATGAAGAGGGATCATTTATTTTAATAAATTGCAATATATCTTAATTTATTACTGTATTGGTTACTGAATCATTCATAGAATCAATGATGAACCTGTTAGGACTGGCACAGTCGTTGACTTGAGGTTCTACCTGGGATAGCTGCCAGGAACATGGGTCTTCCTGGTCAGAGACTGATTAAGGTTTGCGGAGCGCCTACCAATGGAATTGCCAATATGATATGCTGCCAATGTTATGAATCAGCGCCATAATTGTGTTATACACACTGTAGTGCCCGGATTCAATTTATGCCACATAAATACCCCAGATTACTTCATACCACAGTACCCCTATACTGGAGATGTTCTATATGTGGGCTGACCACCCCACCTGCCCTGTTGTTAATCTGGTTCTGATCCAGGCCACGGAGCAGAAGGACGATCAGGTGATCAGTCTCTGTCCCCAGATATACCGCATTATAAAACCAGGCACTCTACTAAAATGACGCAATTCAGGGCAAATGATGTCATCAGGTACCCCTTGGACTGTAAGTAGTCAACAAAGGGGTGCAAGGTGAGGTGGGTCCGTGGGGATGAGGCGGACTTGCCCAACTTTCGGGGGCCAAAGAGGGGCACCTGTTTTTAGGGAGCCTCATGGTCATTCTGAGAGGGTAGGTAAGTAGGTTATAGACTGGATTGAAAAAAATGACAGTTATGAGCTTATCGGATGGTCATTTATCTATATGTCATGTAATATTTATACGGTCGATGCTATTTTTCTCGAGTTAGAGGTACCCCATAGTCAGAAATCAGGGGTGCACTGTAGGGGTGTCACTACAAACCAAAAACTGCACCTAGCGGGAACAGGTCATGGTGACAACTGGTGCACTTCATAAGCTGTTCATCGTACGGTAGGTGAAGGCGAGATGTATTTCAAATTACAAGCACAGAGCGTATAATAAATGCATCCAATCAGCAGGTGGAATAAAAAGCTGACGAACAACTTCAGATCACTCAATTGTTGCCATAACAACAGGGATACAGCAGAATAATTGGACCAACGGATACGGCAGAGAGTGTCCTCGGGATTGAGCGCGTCAGGTAGCTGGGGACAGTGTGGTTACCTGTAGTGCTCTGTATCCCAGCAACCGAACCAATGACACCGCTGAATACCGTCACTGTCACCGCGTCATCACAGGATCCTCCACAGACTTATACATTATAGATGGTTTGTTAAAGTGGAGTAGTTACCACTAGCAACGAATAAACATCTAGCTGTCACTTTTCTAGTACTGTCTATAATGATGGGTTTCTATGGGAAACAACTCATTATCTCACCTGAAAGGTTTGATAAATCTCCCCCCAGACTGAGATACTCTAATGTACGGAAATGAGAATATAGGGTGGCATTTAGCTGGAGGGCAGGAGATATCCCAGACGCCTTCACTTGTGTCTCCCAGGATGCCGGCACTAGCGCTGTACCACTGCAGGGACACTAGAGTCTGCTACTACAGCGGCTAATGGTAAGCTCTGCCAGGGGGTATGCAGGATGTGGGCACCGTACCACTGCAGGGACACTAGGGTCTGCTACTACAGCGGCTATTGGTGAGCTCTGCCAGGGGTATGCAGGATGTGGGCACCAGCACCGAACCACTGCAGGGACACTAGGGTCTGCTACTACAGCAGCTATTGGTGAGCTCTGCCAGGGGGTATGCAGGATGTGGTCACCAGCACACTACCACTGCAGGGACACTAGGGTCTGCTACTACAGCAGCTATTGGTGAGCTCTGCCAGGGGGTATGCAGGATGTGGGCACCAGCACCATACCACTGCAGGGACACTAGGGTCTGCTACTACAGCGGCTATTGGTGAGCTCTGCCAGTGGGTATGCAGGATGTGGGCACCAGCACCGAACCACTGCAGGGACACTAGGGTCTGTTACTACAGCAGCTATTGGTGAGCTCTGCCAGTGGGTTTGCAGGACGTGGGCACCAGCACCGTACCACTGCAGGGACACTAGGGTCTGCTACTACAGCAGCTATTGGAGAGCTCTGCCAGGGGGTATGCAGGATGTGGGCACCAGCACCATACCACTGCAGGGACACTAGGGTCTGCTACTACAGCGGCTATTGGTGAGCTCTGCCAGGGGTATGCAGGATGTGGGCACCAGCACCGAACCACTGCAGGGACACTAGGGTCTGCTACTACAGCAGCTATTGGTGAGCTCTGCCAGGGGGTATGCAGGATGTGGGCACCAGCACCGTACCACTGCAAGGACACTAGGGTCTGCTACTACAGCGGCTGTTGGTGAGCTCTGCCAGGGGTATGCAGAATGCGGGCATCAGCACCATACCACTGCAGGGACACTAGGGTCTGCTACTACAGCGGCTATTGGTGAGCTCTGCTAGGGGTATGCAGGATGTGGGCACCAGCACCGAACCACTGCAGGGACACTAGGGTCTGCTACTACAGCGGCTATTGGTGAGTTCTGCCAGGGGGTATGCAGGATGTGGGCACCAGCACCGTACCACTGCAGGGACACTAGGGTCTGCTACTACAGCAGCTATTGGTGAGTTCTGCCAGGGGTTATGCAGGATGTGGGCACCAGCACCATACTACTGCAGGGACACTAGGGTCTACTACTACAGCGGCTATTGGTGACCTCTGCCAGGGGGTATGCAGGATGTGGGCACGGTACCACTGCAGGGACACTAGGGTCTGCTACTACAGTGGCTAATGGTGAGCTCTGCCAGGGGGTATGCAGGATGTGGGCACCAGCACCTTACCACTGCAGGGACACTAGGGTCTGCTACTACAGCGGCTGTTGGTGAGCTCTGCCAGGGGGTATGCAGGATGTGGGCACCAGCACCGTACCACTGCAGGGACACTAGGGTCTGCTACTACAGCGGCTGTTGGTGAGCTCTGCCAGGGGGTATGCAGGATGTGGGCACCAGCACCGTACCACTGCAGGGACACTAGGGTCTGCTACTACAGCAGCTATTGGTGAGCTCTGCCAGGGGGTATGCAGGATGTGGGCACCAGCACCATACCACTGCAGGGACACTAGGGTCTGCTACTACATCGGCTAATGGTGAGCTCTGCCAGGGGGTATGCAGGATGTGGGCACCGTACCACTGCAGGGACACTAGGGTCTGCTACTACAGCAGCTATTGGTGAGCTCTGCCAGGGGGTATGCAGGATGTGGGCACCGTACCACTGCAGGGACACTAGGGTCTGCTACTACAGCGGCTATTGGTGAGCTCTGCCAGGGGGTATGCAGGATGTGGGCACCGTACCACTGCAGGGACACTAGGGTCTGCTACTACAGCAGCTATTGGTGAGCTCTGCCAGGGGGTATGCAGGATGTGGGCACCGTACCACTGCAGGGACACTAGGGTCTGCTACTACAGCGGCTATTGGTGAGCTCTGCTAGGGGGTATGCAGGATGTGGGCACCAGTACCGTACCACTGCAGGGACACTAGGGTATGCTACTACAGCAGCTATTGGTGAGCTCTGCCAGGGGGTATGCAGGATGTGGGCACCAGCACCATACCACTGCAGGGGCACTAGAGTCTGCTACTACAGCAGATAATGGTGAGCTCTGCCAGGGGTATGCAGGATGTGGGCACCGTACCACTGCAGGGACACTAGGGTCTGCTACTACAGCAGCTATTGGTGAGCTCTGCCAGGGGGTATGCAGGATGTGGGCAGCAGCACCGTGTCACTGCAAGGAAACTAGGGTCTGCTACTACAGCGGCTATTGGTGAGCTCTGCCAGGGGTATGCAGGATGTGGGCACCAGTCCCGTACCACTGCAGGGACACTAGGGTCTGCTACTACAGCGGCTGTTGGTGAGCTCTGCCAGGGAGTATGCAGGATGTGGGCACCAGCACCGTACCACTGCAGGGACACTAGGGTCTGCTACTACAGCGGCTGTTGGTGAGCTCTGCCAGGGGGTATGCAGGATGTGGGCACCAGCACCGTACCACTGCAGGGACACTAGGGTCTGCTACTATAGCAGCTATTGGTGAGCTCTGCCAGGGGGTATGCAGGATGTGGGCACCAACACCGTACCACTGCAGGGACACTAGGGTCTGCTACTACAGCGGCTGTTGGTGAGCTCTGCCAGGGGTATGTAGGATGTGGGCACCAGCACCTCACCACTGCAGGGACACTAGAGTCTGCTACTACAGTGGCTATTGGTGAGCTCTGCCAGGGGGTATGCAGGATGTGGGCACCAACACCGTACCACTGCAGGGACACTAGGGTCTGCTACTACAGTGGCTGTTGGTGAGCTCTACCAGGGGTTATGCAGGATGTGGGCACCAGCACCATTCCACTGCAGGGACACTAGGGTCTGCTACTACAGCGGCTATTGGTGAGCTCTGCCAGGGGGTATGCAGGATGTGGGCACCAGTCCCGTACCACTGCAGGGACACTAGGGTCTGCTACTACAGCAGCTATTGGTGAGCTCTGCCAGGGGGTATGCAGGATGTGGGCACCAGCACCGTACCACTGCAAGGACACTAGGGTTTGCTACTACAGCAGCTATTGGTGAGTTCTGCCAGGGGGTATGCAGGATGTGGGCACCAGCACCATACTACTGCAGGGACACTAGGGTCTGCTACTACAGCAGCTATTGGTGAGTTCTGCCAGGGGGTGTGCAGGATGTGGGCACCAGCACCATACTACTGCAGGGACACTAGGGTCTGCTACTACAGCAGCTATTGGTGAGTTCTGCCAGAGGGTATGCAGGATGTGTGCACTAGCACCGTACCACTGCAGGGACACTAGGGTCTGCTACTACAGCGGCTATTGGTGAGCTCTGCCAGGGGGTATGCAGTATGTGGGCACCAGCACCTTACCACTGCAGGGACACTAGGGTCTGCTACTACAGCGGCTGTTGGTGAGCTCTGCCAGGGGGTATGCAGGATGTGGGCACCAGCACCTTACCACTGCAGGGACACTAGGGTCTGCTACTACAGCGTCTGTTGGTGAGCTCTGCCAGGGGGTATGCAGGATGTGGGCACCAGCACCATACCACTGCAGGGACACTAGGGTCTGATACTACAGAGGCTGTTGGTGAGATCTGCCAGGGGGTATGCAGGATGTGGGCACCAGCACCGTACCACTGCAGGGACACTAGGGTCTGCTACTACAGCGGCTGTTGGTGAGCTCTGCCAGGGGGTATGCAGGATGTGGGCACCAGCACCGTACCACTGCAGGGACACTAGGGTCTGCTACTACAGCGGCTGTTGGTGAGCTCTGCCAGGGGGTATGCAGGATGTGGGCACCAGCACCGTACCACTGCAGGGACACTAGGGTCTGCTACTACAGCGGCTGTTGGTGAGCTCTGCCAGGGGGTATGCAGGATGTGGGCACCAGCACCGTACCACTGCAGGGACACTAGGGTCTGCTACTACAGCAGCTATTGGTGAGCTCTGCCAGGGGGTATGCAGGATGTGGGCACCGTACCACTGCAGGGACACTAGGGTCTGCTACTACAGCGGCTATTGGTGAGCTCTGCTAGGGGGTATGCAGGATGTGGGCACCAGCACCGTACCACTGCAGGGACACTAGGGTCTGCTACTACAGCAGCTATTGGTGAGCTCTGCCAGGGGGTATGCAGGACGTGGGCACCAGCACCGTGTCACTGCAAGGACACTAGGGTCTGCTACTACAGCGACTATTGGTGAGCTCTGCCAGGGGTATGCAGGATGTGGGCACCAGTCCCGTACCACTGCAGGGACACTAGGGTCTGCTACTACACCGGCTATTGGTGAGTTCTGCCAGGGGTTATGCAGGATGTGGGCACCAGCACCATACTACTGCAGGGACACTAGGGTCTGCTACTACAGCGGCTATTGGTGAGCTCTGCCAGGGGGTATGCAGGATGTGCCAGCACCGTACCACTGCAGGGACACTAGGGTCTGCTACTGTAGCGGCTATTGGTGAGCTCTGCCAGGGGGTATGCAGGATGTCGGCACCAGCACCGTACCACTGCAGGGACACTAGAGTCTGCTACTACAGCGGCTGTTGGTGAGCTCTACCAGGGGGTATGCAGGATGTGGGCACCAGCACCGTACCACTGCAGGGACACTAGGGTCTGCTACTAAAGCAGCTATTTGTGAGCTCTGCCAGGGGGTATGCAGGATGTGGGCACCGGCACCGTACCACTGCAGGGACACTAGGGTCTGCTACTACAGCGGCTATTGGTGAGCTCTGCCAGGGTTATGCAGGATGTGGGCACCAGCACCGTACCACTGCAGGGACACTAGGGTCTGCTACTACAGCAGCTATTGGTGAGCTCTGTCAGGGGTATGCAGGATGTGGGCACCAGCACCATACCACTGCAGGGACACTAGGGTCTGCTACTACAGCGGCTATTGGTGAGCTCTGCCAGGGGGTATGCAGGATGTGGGCACCAGCACCGTACCACTGCAGGGACACTAGAGTCTGCTACTACAGCGGCTGTTGGTGAGCTCTGCCAGGGGGTATGCAGGATGTGGGCACCAGCACCTCACCACTGCAGGGACACTAGGGTCTGCTACTACAGTGGCTGTTGGTGAGCTCTGCCAGGGGGTATGCAGGATGTGGGCACCAACACCGTACCACTGCAGGGACACTAGGGTCTGCTACTACAGCGGCTATTGGTGAGCTCTGCCAGGGGGTATGCAGGATGTGGGCACCAGCACCGTACCACTGCAGGGACACTAGAGTCTGCTACTACAGCGGCTGTTGGTGAGCTCTGCCAGGGGGTATGCAGGATGTGGGCACCAGCACCTCACCACTGCAGGGACACTAGGGTCTGCTACTACAGCGGCTATTGGTGAGCTCTGCCAGGGGGTATGCAGGATGTGGGCACCAGCACTGTACCACTGCAGGGACACTAGAGTCTGCTACTACAGCGGCTGTTGGTGAGCTCTGCCAGGGGGTATGCAGGATGTGTGCACCGTACCACTGCAGGGACACTAGAATCTGCTACTACAGTGGCTATTGGTGAGCTCTGCCAGGGGGTATGCAGGATGTGGGCACCAACACCGTACCACTGCAGGGACACTAGGGTCTGCTACTACAGCGGCTATTGGTGAGCTCTGCCAGGGGTATGCAGGATGTGGGCACCAGCACCTCACCACTGCAGGGACACTAGGGTCTGCTACTACAGTGGCTGTTGGTGAGCTCTGCCAGGGGGTATGCAGGATGTGGGCACCAACACCGTACCACTGCAGGGACACTAGGGTCTGCTACTACAGTGGCTGTTGGTGAGCTCTGCCAGGGGGGTATGCAGGATGTGGGCACCAGCACCGTACCACTGCAGGGACACTAGGCTCTGCTACTACAGCGGCTATTGGTGAGCTCTGCCAGGGGTATGCAGGATGTGGGCACCAGCACCTTACCACTGCAGGGACACTAGGGTCTGCTACTACAGCGGCTATTGGTGAGTTCTGCCAGGGGTTATGCAGGATGTGGGCACCAGCACCATACTACTGCAGGGACACTAGGGTCTGCTACTACAGCGGCTATTGGTGAGCTCTGCCAGGGGGTATGCAGGATGTGGGCACCAGCACCGTACCACTGCAGGGACACTAGGGTCTGCTACAATAGCGGCTATTGGTGAGCTCTGCCAGGGGGTATGCAGGATGTCGGCACCAGCACCGTACCACTGCAGGGACACTAGAGTCTGCTACTACAGCGGCTATTGGTGAGCTCTGCCAGGGGTATGCAGGAAGTGGGCACCAGCACCGTACCACTGCAGGGACACTAGAGTCTGCTACTACAGCGACTATTGGTGAGCTCTGCCAGGGGGTATGCAGGATGTGGGCACCAGCATCGTATCACTGCAGGGCCACTAGAGTCAGCTACTACAGTGGCTATTAGTGAGCTCTGCCAGGGGGTATGCAGGATGTGGGCACCAACACCGTACCACTGCAGGGACACTAGGGTCTGCTACTACAGCGGCTGTTGGTGAGCTCTGCCAGGGGTATGCAGGATGTGGGCACCAGCACCTCACCACTGCAGGGACACTAGAGTCTGCTACTACAGCGGCTGTTGGTGAGCTCTACCAGGGGGTATGCAGGATGTGGGCACCAGCACCGTACCACTGCAGGGACACTAGGGTCTGCTACTAAAGCAGCTATTTGTGAGCTCTGCCAGGGGGTATGCAGGATGTGGGCACCGGCACCGTACCACTGCAGGGACACTAGGGTCTGCTACTACAGCGGCTATTGGTGAGCTCTGCCAGGGTTATGCAGGATGTGGGCACCAGCACCGTACCACTGCAGGGACACTAGGGTCTGCTACTACAGCAGCTATTGGTGAGCTCTGTCAGGGGTATGCAGGATGTGGGCACCAGCACTATACCACTGCAGGGACACTAGGGTCTGCTACTACAGCGGCTATTGGTGAGCTCTGCCAGGGGGTATGCAGGATGTGGGCACCAGCACCGTACCACTGCAGGGACACTAGAGTCTGCTACTACAGCGGCTGTTGGTGAGCTCTGCCAGGGGGTATGCAGGATGTGGGCACCAGCACCTCACCACTGCAGGGACACTAGGGTCTGCTACTACAGTGGCTGTTGGTGAGCTCTGCCAGGGGGTATGCAGGATGTGGGCACCAACACCGTACCACTGCAGGGACACTAGAGTCTGCTACTACAGCGGCTATTGGTGAGCTCTGCCAGGGGTATGCAGGATGTGGGCACCAGCACCGTACCACTGCAGGGACACGAGGGTCTGCTACTACAGCAGCTATTGGTGAGCTCTGCCATTGGTATTAAGGATGTGGGCACCGTACCACTGCAGGGACACTAGAGTCTGCTACTACAGTGGCTATTGGTGAGCTCTGCCAGGGGGTATGCAGGATGTGGGCACCAACACCGTACCACTGCAGGGACACTAGGGTCTGCTACTACAGCAGCAATTGGTGAGCTCTGCCAGGGGTATGCAGGATGTGGGCACCAGCACCTCACCACTGCAGGGACACTAGGGTCTGCTACTACAGTGGCTGTTGGTGAGCTCTGCCAGGGGGTATGCAGATTGTGGGCACCATCACCGTACCACTGCAGGGACACTAGAGTCTGCTACTACAGTGGCTGTTGGTGAGCTCTGCCAGGGGTATGCAGGATGTGGGCACCAGCACCTCACCACTGCAGGGACACTAGAGTCTGCTACTACAGCGGCTGTTGGTGAGCTCTACCAGGGGGTATGCAGGATGTGGGCACCAGCACCGTACCACTGCAGGGACACTAGGGTCTGCTACTAAAGCAGCTATTTGTCAGCTCTGCCAGGGGGTATGCAGGATGTGGGCACCGGCACCGTACCACTGCAGGGACACTAGGGTCTGCTACTACAGCGGCTATTGGTGAGCTCTGCCAGGGTTATGCAGGATGTGGGCACCAGCACCGTACCACTGCAGGGACACTAGGGTCTGCTACTACAGCAGCTATTGGTGAGCTCTGTCAGGGGTATGCAGGATGTGGGCACCAGCACTATACCACTGCAGGGACACTAGGGTCTGCTACTACAGCGGCTGTTGGTGAGCTCTGCCAGGGGGTATGCAGGATGTGGGCACCAGCACCTCACCACTGCAGGGACACTAGGGTCTGCTACTACAGTGGCTGTTGGTGAGCTCTGCCAGGGGGTATGCAGGATGTGGGCACCAACACCGTACCACTGCAGGGACACTAGAGTCTGCTACTACAGCGGCTATTGGTGAGCTCTGCCAGGGGTATGCAGGATGTGGGCACCAGCACCGTACCACTGCAGGGACACGAGGGTCTGCTACTACAGCAGCTATTGGTGAGCTCTGCCAGGGGTATGCAGGATGTGGGCACCGTACCACTGCAGGGACACTAGAGTCTGCTACTACAGTGGCTATTGGTGAGCTCTGCCAGGGGGTATGCAGGATGTGGGCACCAACACCGTACCACTGCAGGGACACTAGGGTCTGCTACTACAGCGGCTATTGGTGAGCTCTGCCAGGGGTATGCAGGATGTGGGCACCAGCACCGTACCACTGCAGGGACACTAGGGTCTGCTACTACAGCGGCTATTGGTGAGCTCTGCCAGGGGGTATGCAGGATGTGGGCACCAGCACCGTACCACTGCAGGGACACTAGGGTCTGCTACTACAGCGGCTGTTGGTGAGCTCTTCCAGGGGGTATGCAGGATGTGGGCACCAGCACCGTACCACTGCAGGGACACTAGGGTCTGCTACTACAGCGGCTGTTGTTGAGCTCTCCCAGGGGGTATGCAGGATGTGGGCACCAGCACCTTACCACTGCAGGGACACTAGAGTCTGCTACTACAGCGGCTGTTGGTGAGCTCTACCAGGGGGTATTCCTCTGTCATGAATGTCCCTCTCTCCCTCACACGTGTTCTATATTGCACTGGCTCCACCACAGCCTAATATCCCTGGAGCCATGAAACAGACAGAAGACCCCCATTAGCTGCCCTGCTGCGGCCTGGGTACGGGGACGCGTAATGAAAACCCTTAGATATAAACGCTGTCATTATAGCAGGTGACTGACCCCTGAACTTATGCCTAGGCGCCAGATAGAGAAATTAATTGTCTTTGCTCTGTACCTTGGGGCCCCTACCTGCGCCTCTCTGTGTGCGACCGCAGGCCTCAAACGCCCGTCGTTTACCATTAGCACAACGTACAACGCACCGCGGATTATTCCTGAACACATTTATTATCAGAGTGCTTATTTATTGTGTTCATTAATCCTGATACCGTTATCATACGGCGCAGGTAACGCACAATACGGCGAGACGTCTCTGCAGACAATAGGATTCTGCGTTGTATAAATGCAAGATGAGAAATCCGTCGTCTCATGCTAAAGGCAGCGGGAATATTCCCTGAAGCTGTCCAAATATTGTGCTGCAGACACGTGGTTGGGAAACGATTATTTTCTGCCGTGTCCTTTATCTTGGAAGGTGTGGGCGGGCGTGTGGGAGTTTGTGATGCGGACATGTTTCATTTGTGTCACTTTGATGAGCGAGGTGTAGAAAACAGAGGAAGAATTGGCTAGAAATCTGTCATTTGTCAGTCTTTGCGCACCATCGCTGCTTTATAATGCCCGGATCCGATGTCTAGCTGAATATTAATCTATTATTGGCTGACTGTAATACTACTCGCAGCATCGATAAACTGAGTGGTAAACTATAGAGAGATAAAGCACCAGCCAATTTTTGTAAAAAAAAATCAACCTGCTTGTCCATTGGTCACTCAAGGTGCAGCAGCCTTGCTGTCGCGTCTCGGAGCAGTTTCTAAACCGATATAACTATTTATTTATGTTTCCTATTGCTATAATCCCAGATGGGGGCACTAGGCCATCGCTGAGCGCTGCTTTAGTGCTAAAGCTGAGGAGAGACTCAGTGATAAGGCACACTGACCGCAGGGGGATCCTGGTGGTGATCATCTGCCAGAAACCTGTATACAGCATCGTTATCATGCGGGGGGAGATTATGTTCCTGTATACAGTATACAGGTAGCTATAAATGACTGCTAGGAAATCAGCATCACTGACGGACTATTTAAAAAAAATATTAGCTATAACTGCAAGATAGTCAGGGGCCACGGACCCCGTTAATTAGGGTGAGACGGCTGCCATTACAATCTGGCCAGTGGTCTTTTGGTCTTTGTTCACGCTTAAGTTAAAAATCCTGCGGTAGGCTAGAAGTAAACGGGTGCAAATGTCACCGTCATTGCATCGATCCACTGGCATGAGTGTACTTATAAATGTAATAGAAGTACTGTGGAATTATAGGGACGTCACAGGTGGAAGGGCTCGGGTACGTTTGCATTTTTCTGGCACTCCCAGAATACGTCCAGTTACCACCCACAATGCTGACTTCCTGTCAGTTAAATTGCGAAGGGGTTACAAATATGACCCGTACGCTTTTTTTGTCACTATTTCCCCTCGTGCATGCATGCTCTGAATCAGGCCCTACGTTGGTTCGGAACCTTGCCTTTTACGGATTCTGCATTTTACACTCTCATTTTGGGTGGGGTGCGCTAACATCTGCCGCCCTACATCGCCAGCATTCGCCGGGTACCGCCTTGTTAATAACCGCATATGCGATTATTAACACAAAGGACATCTCTACCGATAAGAGCTCCAGGGCTGGACATCCGGATGCGAGCCCCAGGAGTCCCTCTTTACATGCGCAGAGTTCCTGGGCCAGGCCGCAGGGCATGCTGGGCGCGCTCCGCGATGGAACCCTCACACAGCGCTGTGGAGAGAAGCACATACTGTAGGCCGGATTTTGCTGGCGTTTCCCTCTGCAGCGGAGCCCCAGTGTGTGGGCATAAGTGCATTCAAAAATGTGGTAAAAAAAAAAAAGAAAACTGTTTTTACCACATTTTCCCTTTGTGCATTCCGACCTCTGTGTTTTTTTGTATTATTTTCCATTTCCCATTACACAGCGTCATTTTATGTCACTATATTAGCAATTGCTAATGATGATGATAATACTACTAGTAGTGATATAAGTGATGTGTATACATCTATGTTGCACGAAAGGCTGCAAGAAGAGAGACAGCGAGACGCGGATCCGGTGATGGACATAGGAAATCATTGATAATTGTTTTATTTTCAGCTGTTCTTACAGAAGGACGCTGTAGAAATCATTACTCCGGCACCCTGATTTAATGATCTAACTGCTGTAGGATACAGTACGAATGGAGATTAACAAGAACGATGACTAAGGGGCTTATCCAATTAGCCGTTGGGTCTACCCTGCAGCTAATTGTCAGCTCAGACCTATTCAATTAGGTCCCCACGTAGTAAGCATTTTACTTCATAGAAATATCTGCCATAAATAAACTCACTGAGATTTAACTCATAGATTCCAACATTCTATCAGGGAAATTTACTAAGATCGAATGAGCATGAAATGCACCCATTCGATCACAATCACGGTCGGGATCCGGTCGCTGGCAAATGTACAAACAGCAAAATTCGGCTGTACGTGTAAATAGCCCATTGGTAGAACTCAACCGCAAGGGTCCATAGAGTTCTATCGGATCGTCTAATTTACAAATGGCTGAATTTAGCTATCCAGGGCACCCTAGGCAGTTGTTCCAGGGTGATAGCATAAGTGTAAGTAGGCAGACGTTATACCCAAGCTTTCCCTGCAGATACGTGGCATTAGCGTAAAGATGCGGAATTGGCAGCGCTGGCACCGTCTCAGAATCGCCTCTCTACGGCTTGTTGTGACTGCGTTATAGGACTGTGTTTCCGATCACGGATCTGGCTCTAGAACCAGGGTTCTCAGCTCCAATCCTCATGTTTTTGGCATATCTTTAATAGTGGTGTGCACCGGGCACTTTTCGTGATTTGGGTTTTGGCTCTGTATCTCCGGCCGTGTTTTGGGTCTGGATCTGTTCCAAAACACCACCATTTTTGTGTTTCGTATCTGATTTTAAAAAATAAAAAACATAATAAACGCTAAAATCGCAGAGTTTTTTTTTTTGCTCCTACGCTATATTAGCCTCAATAACATTAGTTTCCACTCATTTCCAGTCTATCCTGAACACCTCACACCTCACAATATTGTTTTAGGCCAAAAGGTTGCACCGAGGTAGCTGGATGACTATGATAAGTGACACAAGTGGGTGACACAAACATGTGGCACATCTAGGAGTGGCACTGCAGTGGCAGACAGGATGGCAGTTTGAAAAACTAGGCCCCAAAGAGCATATAATGGCAAAAAAGAGGTGCAAAATGGAATTGTCCTTGGGCCCTCCCATCCACCCTAATGTTGCATAAGTAGTTTGTCTTTAACAATCAACCAATCAGCGACACGACTGTGGCTGAAATTATTAGTTTGGGCTCCCACAAAAAGAAGAAGCAATTCACCTCTCTTCCTGTGCAAACAGAGGCAAGATGTCATCTTCATCCTCATCCTCCGATTCCTCACCCCCTTCAGTGTGTGCATCCTCATCCTCACAGATTATCAATTCATCCCCACTGGACTCCACCATCACAGCTCTGTAGTCTCTAGGGGCAATTGCTGGTCTCCGTTGAAGAATTGATAATTAATTTTGATGAACATCATCTTCTCCACATTTTGTGGAAGCAACCTCCTACGCCGCTCACTGATTAAAATAATTCCAGACCAAAGAGCTGAATATTTTGGTCTTCTGCCCAGGCATGGTGATGGCCTTTTGCATCCCACGGACAACAACTGTCTCGCCTGGTGCCTCATTTAAGCAAACCACATCACCATCAGCAGCATCCTCCTTGTCAACTTCCTCCTCAGCGCCAGCTACATCAATATCCTCCTCCTGGTGTACAACATTGACACCTTCATTATTAAAATCAGGTACTGGACTGTGGGTGACCCTTCCAGCATATGCAGAGGGCGTGCTGCAAATGGTGGAAGGAACCACTTTGCGCTCCTAAATCTGACCTTAATGGGCATCAAACATCATTTGAATATCGACCACGATATCCCATTGCTTTAGACAGGAGATCTGGCATGATAAAACATTGAATCTGACCCATTATGTTTTTGTACAATATCGGGGAGCAGTGTGGTTTTTTTTACCTCCTCACTGTATATCAGTTTATTACATAAAGCTCCGTTCCTAATTATAATACTCAGAGACCGTCCCACTTTAACCAGTTTTATCTTTGAAGGGGAAACAGTAGTTGCCATGTGACTGGTGGAAGAGTCGATGTTCTGCATGTGCAATTGCTGGCTCCGCTCCTTTCATGCCACGTTCTCCGACCCAGCCCCCCTACTTCCTGAGCTGGCTGCTCTCTCCCGCAGAGTCCCCTGATGCAACTGTCTGTATTTCCCCTGTACTTGTCCTAAATTGTCTTGTACTGTAAGTAGTTGTTGTCAGGGCTCGGGTCTCTGGTGTTCCCGGCTGTGGCCCAGAGGTGGGAGGCTTCAGATTAGGGGGGAGATTCTCTAAACTAAAAATGCGGTAAAAACCCCATTATCAGGGATTTTACAGCATTTTGGGATGCTATAAACATCCCCTACCGGGTTACTGCAATGGGGGGCATCGCCAGCCTATGGGCTCTACTGGAACCCACCACCGCCCCGCACCGACCCCCCCTCACCTGTGTCCGGGCAGCACAGTTCTGTGACCTCCTCCCTGCACTGTAATCCTCTTCTGGGTGCAGGGAGGAGGAGAGCCAGCCCCCCACAGCAGGATAAGGGAGGGAGGTGAGAGCCGATGGGACCCACTGACTCACCGCAACGTACAGCTCTTAACGCAAGAGCTGTCCTTTGCCATAATTATGTCAGCGATGGGCGGCCGAAGGGGGGCTACGGATGATATAACATCCCGCCCCAAGTTCATAGGAGGTTGACTGGCACAGCTAGGTGGGGGGAGTTGACTAGACTCTGGTCAGAGGCGCGGAGTCTAACGCCACCGACGGTTTTCACCAGGGACCCCCGCAAGGAGGTTTGGACTCCGCTGCATTCGGTGGCGAGGTCGTGGCCCTCTGACCTGAGTTCCCCACAGCTTACTGACCAGTCACAGGAGATGGATAGTGCCTAGTGGCAGTGAGCTTGGAACTTGGTCTGCGTTGGCCTGGGAGGCTGGAGAGATGACGTGGCTTGGGAGCCGGTGAGTAGTTGACGGACTGGGAGCCGACACAAAGTGTTGATGGCCTAGGAGCTGGAGGGAGGTCATCAGCCTGGGAGCCGGAGGAGTGTTGATGATCTGGGAGTCGACACGGACTGTAGACGGCCTGGGAGCCGGTAGAAATGTTGACAACCTGGGACTCGACAAGGTACTGTAGACGGCCTGGGAGCCGGAGGGAAGTCGAGGGCCTGGGAGAGGGAGGGGTCTTGACAACCTGGGAGTTGACAGGAGCTTGTTGACGACCTGGGAGTCAACATGGAAGTTGACTGCTTGGGAACTGACACTGGAAATACAGGAACTGCAGAGTTGACACCTGTGTCGACTTGGGAGTCTCAGATGGTATGGCCCTTTAAGGGCAGCAGCAAACTTTTGTTTGCTGCTGAGGGATGCTGTAGTGCTCTATCCTCTTCCCTTGGGGGCTGGAGATGGTAGACAGTGAGGAAGGTAACCTGGCAGGTGAGGAGAGCCAGGGGGCTTGATTATCAGCAGCAGATGGCAGCAGCAGGTTGCTCAGGGTAACCATAGGGACTTTGAACAGGATCCTGGAGCCTTGGACCACTGAGGACTGGATACACACAGGGATCAGACAAGTTGTTTAAGACAGGGGTAATGGGCCAGAGGCCTCAGCTATATCCCTCCTGCTGGCCTGTGATTGGCTGCAAGCCGCAGCAGCAATTAAGTCCAGGAAGTCCTGTGCACACCTTTGGTCACATGGGTCAGTGCACAGGTCAGAGTAGCAAGGTCACAGGGAAATCATTGGACAACAGAGTCATGTGATTGAAAGTGTCATGGCGGCGCTCATGTGGCGTGGGCCGCCTGGCCCGGGACCAGCGAGGGACACTGGCAAGAGTTCAGGGTAATGCCACTCAGATCCTGCCATGGAGAGTACCCGGGGATGTTACAGGACAGGGGCCTGCGCCGCAAGACACACCAGTGAGCAGGTAACGGGGCGCATGCGCAGATGTAAACACGCACCGCGGTTTCTGACAGTTGTTTTCTTGTTTTTGCTCATTTATGTTTTCTGTTAGGCGCTGCGGAACCCTCGTGGCACCATATAAATAAGTGGTAATGGTAATAATCACCACCGGTGATGCTTCCGGCTTAGCCCCAGTGGGTAATTGTGCTGCCTAATCTCTATTATTCCTCAGGTGCATTTGTCACTGAGTAACAGAGCGCCACGACTTTACCACTTCATCCAAAATATGTCCCGCAACCAGCAGTCGGCAGCGATCACTGAATTAATTGTCCCCCGTGGGGCAGGAACATGACTCCTTGATCTAAACTCTTCCTGTAAGTTCATCCTTTGCTCGTGTTCTAATTCCTGGCAAGCGTTCCAGTTACCAGCCAGCTGCTCGCACTCTGGTTGCCATGGTGATCTTGTCATGATGTAAATTCGGGTGTACGCAGGAGAAGGTGAGAGAGAGAGAGAGCGAGCACAGTGAAGCTATTTGTGGGGGAGGTCCACCATTAGTAATGAGACTGCGCTGATTAGACTGGAATGCATAATTGCGCACAGCGATGCCGCGACGAGTTATTTAGACTGTGAATTATGACATCCTCAGTGTGCAGACATCGTAACGCACTGGAAAGTTATAACACGCAGCTATCTTATATATTTGTTTATATATTTACAGGAAACATACCGATGTCCGGCGGTGGGGAAGGCGGAGTTCAGAAAATCGATACCATCCGGCAGGGGTCAGGTAAGTATATGAACCCCTCCCCCTCCTCTCTGCTGGGAGCGCTGGGAGCAGTAGGGTCTGTGCAATAATGCGCTCAGCCTCTACTGTGCAAGCGCAAATCTCAATTTTTTTTTATGACAGCGTTGTGGAATCTGAGCACTAGAGCCATTTTTGCGGGGATTTCAACAGTGCTCCTGCCGCCCCCCACTGGACACGGGAGATACGCTGCCCCAATTATAGATACGCCATTGGTCTCCCCCGTCGGCAGCTAAACAGAGCGATATTTGAATAGCTTCATTTTGCGCCTCCTAGAGGTAGCCGTGCCACGTGTGGAAAAACAATTAAATCCCCCTGTTAGTTTCTAACCCACAAGTTTTCATTCTACAGCAGAAATCTGATGGGTGATATAAGGGGTAATCATTATGCAGGGCCGCCACTAGTAATGTTGGGGCCCGAGACTGACCTTCAGCCCAGGCCCCCTGCGGCGCCCCCCCCCCTCGCGCGCCGGCACCCCGCCCCCCCATTACTTACCAGCGGTGGCGGCACCGCAGCATCTTCTCCCTCTGGGACTCGGCTCTGTATCCTAGGCTCGGCGCAATGCAGGCTGCACTGTGTATTTTGCGCGCCTGGCCGCCGGCGCCGGGTGGGGGATACTGTGCGGGGGAGGGGGGTGGTGGTGTGGGGTGCTGTACCTCTGGCACCCCCCTGTCGGCGGCCCTGTCATTATGTATTGGGGAGCCAGGAAACATTGTTCTCCCCACTAAAACGGCCTGTTTTCGGTAGCGCCGCCGATGTCAGACACAAATCAGTGATTTTTGTTGGCTGGGGGTCTGTGCCCAGAGGGCACAATCCAGATCTGTTCGCACAGGTCCGAATTTTGCCCCGTCCTCGATGGTTGGGGGTCTGTGCATGGGCACAAGCAATAAGGGCTCTGTAGCGAGAGGATTAACAGGCAGGGGGCGTTTTGTGGTGGGCACCCAGCGTTTCATGGGCGTACCCACAAAAATGGTGGGCGCGCCCATAGAAACGATGGGCGGACCCTAGCAAAAGCAGGTGTGCCCCTGCCTGCTCGGGGCGGGCTGATGATGTCACATGACGTCAGAGCCCGCCTTCAATTCCGCCATCACTGTTCAACTAAAAAGTAAGTGGTTACTTACGGGGCAGCGTGAACCTGCTCACTAAGCAGCTCACCTAGCGAGCAGCTCACCTAGCGAGCGGGTCTGAATCAGGCACATAGTTTTAAATGCGATTGAGACCGGGTTTTTGGATTGCAGTCTTGCTGTCCTTCTTGCAGGTGGCAGTGTCCCGCAGGTGGGGGGGGGGGGGGGCAGGCGGGGGGGAGCTGGAGATCAGAGCAGCTGGTGATTGGTATATAGATACCGTATCAGGGAGGGAGCCAGGTGCAAATGAAAAAAAACAGGGGTCGTGGTGCTGGACCACACCCCTCTACTGAAGATCACACCCACCGGGCATGAAGCCCCACCCCCTTCTTGGACCGGACCAAGGTACAAAAGTTGGGAGGTATGGTATAAATGGGTTTCCTGATGTTGTAAACTAACCTGAGTGAAATATGCAATTATACCCTGTGGCCCTTATTCAGATCTGCTCGCAGTACAAATTTGTTCTCAAAATGGGCAAAACCATGTGCACTGCAGGTGGGGCAGATGTAACATGTGCAGAGAGAGAGAGAGTTAGATTTGGGTGGGGTGTGTTCAACTGAGATCTAAATTGCAGTGTAAAAATAATGCAGCCAGTATTTACCCTGCACAGAAACAAAATAACTCACCCAAATCTAACGCTCTCTATACATGTTACATCTACCCCACCTGCAGTGCAGGGCCTGTATGTAATATTTCTCGCATGGTATTCACCAGATGTGTGAAATTTTCTAAAGATTGGAGATGTGTTTCCCATGGCAACCAATCAGCTTTTACCTATCATTCTATAAATTATACTTCTAGCAATGCCACCGCAGCCCAAGCCCTGGCGGGGGGTGGGCCAGCGCCACGGGCGTGCATGTCCGTCTTTCAGCAGATTTCACACGGTCTGGCCATCCCCATGGTATCTGCTTAAAAGCTGCCCACCAAAAATGTCTTCCACCTTGGATGAGACAAGTGCTAGAGGTCCTACTGGACCACTAGCATGTGTCACGGGAGCGCATTACCCGGAAGTGCCAGATTCTGGAAGTGCTTGCATGTTGTGAACATTGTGGCAACGAGCATGTAATAACTGTCAGTCAGCATATAACCCCTTGGCAACAAGCATGACATGCCTGGAAACAAGCATGAAACACCTGGCAACACGCATGTAATTCTTGGCAGCGAGCAAGAAACCCCTGGCAACGAGCATGCAGGTAAAAAAATAAAATGAATGTATGGGTGGGGATGTTTCGGACACGGTAGTGCAAAATTTGTGTGTTTCTTGCTAAATCTCATCATCCTATACTGCACCCCCGCCACCCCCCCCCCCCCCTCATTGCAATGTCCATCAAAGATTACATGAAATGTCATTGGTTGGGGCTTATTTCATTATTATATTACTTTTCCAATCGCCAAATGAGGATTTCTAATCAAACAATGATAAATGATAACACTGGGAGGGGCCATTACAGGAGGAATGTCAACTATTGTTACATTGCAATGTCAGCTCTCACACCGGAAGGTTCTGCAGGAGTTCTGCGGTGCGGGCGACATCAGGGTTAATCGCTCAGACACAGCGCCGCGTCTGCCTCGCTAATCCCTAGAAAGAGATTTTCTGTTCGAGCTCCAGAAAGTGCAAAGTCGTCTTCCAGCCTCTCGCACAGAGCGCTGGGAACTCGCTGGGAACGTGAGAGCGGAGGAGATAATAATAAGGTCCGTACCCTTCCTTTCTTCTCGCTGATACCAAACGCCATAATTCCCTCGGCGCATATCTCCCTTTCATGTCCCAAAGCTGAATGACTTGTACAGAACTTTCAGCAGCACAATAATACAGTAACCGAGATATACTCCGCTCCAGTACAAATAATACAGTAACCGAGATATACTCCGCTCCAGTACAAATAATACAGTAACCGAGATATACTCAGCTCCAGTACAAATAATACAGTAACCGAGATATACCCCGCTCCAGTACAAATAATACAGTAACCGAGATATACTCCGCTCCAGTACAAATAATACAGTAACCAAGATATACCCTGCTCCAGTACAAATAATACAGTAACCGAGATATACTCTGCTCCAGTACAAATAATACAGTAACCGAGATATACCCTGCTCCAGTACAAATAATACAGTAACCGAGATATACTCTGCTCCAGTACAAATAATACAGTAACCGAGATATACTCTGCTCCAGTACAAATAATACAGTAACCGAGATATACTCTGCTCCAGTACAAATAAAACAGTAACCGAGATATACTCTGCTCCAGTACAAATAATACAGTAACCGAAATATACTCTGCTCCAGTACAAATAATACAGTAACCAAGATATACTCTGCTCCAGTACAAATAATACAGTAACCGAGATATACTCTGCTCCAGTACAAATAATACAGTAACCAAGATATACTCCGCTCCAGTACATATAATACAGTAACCAAGATATACTCCGCTCCAGTACATATAATACAGTAACCGAGATATACTCCGCTCCAGTACAAATAATACAGTAACCGAGATATACTCCGCTCCAGTACAAATAATACAGTAACCGAGATATACTCCGCTCCAGTACAAATAATACAGTAACCGAGATATACTCTGCTCCAGTACAAATAATACAGTAACCGAGATATACTCTGCTCCAGTACAAATAATACAGTAACCGAGATATACTCCGCTCCAGTACAAATAATACAGTAACGGAGATATACTCCGCTCCAGTACAAATAATACAGTAACCGAGATATACTCTGCTCCAGTACAAATAATACAGTAACCGAGATATACTCCGCTCCAGTACAAATAATACAGTAACCGAGATATACTCTGCTCCAGTACAAATAATACAGTAACCGAGATATACTCCATTCCAGTACAAATAATACAGTAACCGAGATATATTCTGCTCCAGTACAAATAATACAGTAACCGAGATATACTCCGCTCCAGTACAAATAATACAGTAACTGAGATAAACTCAGCTCCAGTACAAATAATACAGTAACCGAGATATACTCAGCTCCAGTACAAATAATACAGTAACTGAGATATACTCAGCTCCAGTACAAATAATACAGTAACTGAGATAAACTCAGCTCCAGTACAAATAATACAGTAACTGAGATATACTCTGCTCCAGTACAAATAATACAGTAACCGAGATATACTCCGCTCCAGTACAAATAATACAGTAACCGAGATATACTCTGCTCCAGTACAAATAATACAGAAGCCGAGATATACTCCGCTCCAGTACAAATAATACAGTAACCGAGATATACTCCGCTCCAGTACAAATAATACAGTAACCGAGATATACCCTGCTCCAGTACAAATAATACAGTAACCGAGATATACTCCGCTCCAGTACATATAATACAGTAACTGAGATATACTCCGCTCCAGTACAAATAATACAGTAACCGAGATATACTCTGCTCCAGTACAAATAATACAGTAACCGAGATATACTCCGCTCCAGTACAAATAATACAGTAACTGAGATAAACTCAGCTCCAGTACAAATAATACAGTAACCGAGATAAACTCTGCTCCAGTACAAATAATACAGTAACCGAGATATACTCCATTCCAGTACAAATAATACAGTAACCGAGATATATTCTGCTCCAGTACAAATAATACAGTAACCGAGATATACTCCGCTCCAGTACAAATAATACAGTAACTGAGATAAACTCAGCTCCAGTACAAATAATACAGTAACCGAGATATACTCTGCTCCAGTACAAATAATACAGTAACTGAGATATACTCAGCTCCAGTACAAATAATACAGTAACTGAGATAAACTCAGCTCCAGTACAAATAATACAGTAACTGAGATATACTCTGCTCCAGTACAAATAATACAGTAACCGAGATATACTCCGCTCCAGTACAAATAATACAGTAACCGAGATATACTCTGCTCCAGTACAAATAATACAGAAGCCGAGATATACTCCGCTCCAGTACAAATAATACAGTAACCGAGATATACTCCGCTCCAGTACAAATAATACAGTAACCGAGATATACCCTGCTCCAGTACAAATAATACAGTAACCGAGATATACTCTGCTCCAGTACAAATAATACAGTAACCGAGATATACTCCGCTCCAGTACAAATAATACAGTAACCGAGATATATTCTGCTCCAGTACAAATAATACAGTAACCAAGATATACTCCGCTCCAGTACAAATAATACAGTAACCGAGATATACTCCGCTCCAGTACAAATAATACAGTAAACGAGATATACTCCGCTCCAGTACAAATAATACAGTAACCGAGATATATTCTGCTCCAGTACAAATAATACAGTAACCGAGATATACTCCGCTCCAGTACAAATAATACAGTAACCGAGATATACTCCGCTCCAGTACAAATAATACAGTAACCGAGATATACTCCGCTCCAGTACAAATAATACAGTAACCGAGATATACTCTGCTCCAGTACAAATAATACAGTAACCGAGATATACTCCGCTCCAGTACAAATAATACAGTAACCGAGATATACTCTGCTCCAGTTCAAAGAATACAGTAACCAAGATATTCTCCGCTCCAGTACAAATAATACAGTAACCGAGATATACTCCGCTCCAGTACAAATAATACAGTAACCAAGATATTCTCTGCTCCAGTACAAATAATGCAGTAACCGAGATATACTCTGCTCCAGTACAAATAATACAGTAACTGAGATATACTCTGCTCCAGTACAAATAATACAGTAACCGAGATATACTCCGCTCCAGTACAAATAATACAGTAACCGAGATATACTCTGCTCCAGTACAAATAATACAGAAGCCGAGATATACTCCGCTCCAGTACAAATAATACAGTAACCGAGATATACTCCGCTCCAGTACAAATAATACAGTAACCGAGATATACCCTGCTCCAGTACAAATAATACAGTAACCGAGATATACTCTGCTCCAGTACAAATAATACAGTAACCGAGATATACTCCGCTCCAGTACAAATAATACAGTAACCGAGATATATTCTGCTCCAGTACAAATAATACAGTAACCAAGATATACTCCGCTCCAGTACAAATAATACAGTAACCGAGATATACTCCGCTCCAGTACAAATAATACAGTAAACGAGATATACTCCGCTCCAGTACAAATAATACAGTAACCGAGATATATTCTGCTCCAGTACAAATAATACAGTAACCGAGATATACTCCGCTCCAGTACAAATAATACAGTAACCGAGATATACTCCGCTCCAGTACAAATAATACAGTAACCGAGATATACTCCGCTCCAGTACAAATAATACAGTAACCGAGATATACTCTGCTCCAGTACAAATAATACAGTAACCGAGATATACTCCGCTCCAGTACAAATAATACAGTAACCGAGATATACTCTGCTCCAGTTCAAAGAATACAGTAACCAAGATATTCTCCGCTCCAGTACAAATAATACAGTAACCGAGATATACTCCGCTCCAGTACAAATAATACAGTAACCAAGATATTCTCTGCTCCAGTACAAATAATGCAGTAACCGAGATATACTCTGCTCCAGTACAAATAATACAGTAACCGAGATATACTCTGCTCCAGTACAAATAATACAGTAACCGAGATATACTCTGCTCCAGTACAAATAATACAGTAACCGATATATACTCTGCTCCAGTACGAATAATGCAGTAACCGAGATATACTCTGCTCCAGTACAAATAATAGAGTAACCGAGATATACTCTGCTCTAGTACAAATAATACAGTAACCGAGATATACTCTGCTCCAGTACAAATAATACAGTAACCGATATATACTCTGCTCCAGTACGAATAATGCAGTAACCGATATATACTCTGCTCCAGTACGAATAATACAGTGACCGAGATATACTCAGCTCCAGTACAAATAATACAGTAACGGAGATATAGGGCCTTATTTTGGTTCATTCTTTCTGACAAAATCCTTCTTAGATGGGCAAAACCATGTGCACTGCAGGTGGGGCAGATGTAACATGTGCAGAGAGAATTTGATTTGGGTGAGTAATTTTGTTTCTGTGCAGGGAAAATACTGACTGCTTTATTTTTACACTGCAATATAGATCTCATTTTGAAGTAAAACCCCACCCAAATCTAATTCTCTCTGCACATGTTACATCTGCCCCACCTGCAGTGCACATGGTTTTGCCCATCTAAGAAGGATTTTGTCAGAAAGAATGAACCAAAATAAGGCCCATACTCCGCTCCAGTACAAATAATACAGTAACTGAGATATAATCCGCTCCAGTACAAATAATACAGTAACCGAGATATACTCCGATCCAGTACAAATAATACAGTAACCGAGATATACTCCGCTCCAGTACAAATAATACAGTGACCGAGATATACTCCGCTCCAGTACAAATAATACAGTAACCGAGATATACTCCGATCCAGTACAAATAATACAGTAACCGAGATATACCCCGCTCCAGTACAAATAATACAGTAAACGAGATATACTCCGCTCCAGTACAAATAATACAGTAACCGAGATATACTCCGCTCCAGTACAAATAATACAGTAACCGAGATATACTCCGCTCCAGTACAAATAATACAGTAACCGAGATATACTCCGCTCCAGTACAAATAATACAGTAACCGAGATATACTCCGCTCCAGTACAAATAATACAGTAACCGAGATATACTCCGCTCCAGTACAAATAATACAGTAACCGAGATATACTCTGCTCCAGTACAAATAATACAGTAACCGAGATATACTTTGCTCCAGTACAAATAATACAGTAACCGAGATATACTCTGCTCCAGTACAAATAATACAGTAACCGAGATATACTCTGCTCCAGTACAAATAATACAGTAACCGAGATATACTCTGCTCCGGTACAAATAATACAGTAACCGAGATATACTCCGCTCCAGTACAAATAATACAGTAACCGAGATATACTCTGCTCCAGTACAAATAATACTGTAACCGAGATATACTCTGCTCCAGTACGAATAATAGATCTCATCTCACGCATGTAATAGCATAAATGGTTGACGGTGTCTAGGATGACCACGGATGTTCAACAGGGAGTGGATCGTCACCTAAGAAAGGTCAACATACTCTAGGTCGACTTAAGCATAAGGTTGGAATGAACATGGCCAACACAGGAAAAGGTTGACGTGAAATGTTCAAATTCTGGTGTTGACATATGTCGACATGGACACGGTATAAGGGTACTCCAGGTGTGCGTGCATCGGGCACTATTATATTCTCCCTCTGTGACCACTGGGATGGTAAAAGTATGAACAAGTCGGTTTAAATAAAAAAAATCATGAAAAACCTGTATCGACTTGTGTTGACAATGTTCACTCCGACCTTGATTCACCTGCGTTTTTTTCCACCACTCCCACGGCCAATTGCATTAAGCCTTAACAAGTGGGAACAGTGATAAAGTATCAGCCAGTCTGCTGCTAACTGCCACTACCAAGCACCACCCAAATCATGGCAGTTAGGAGCCAACTGGCTGGTACTTTATCACTCTCCGCGTTTTCGCTTGTTAAGGCTTAATACGTTTGGCCCCCTCTTATCTGCGACTGTTGTTGCTAGTGAATCAACAGGGAGGCGCAATGCGACAGTGATGCATGTGACCAATAATCGCTTAATTTACGTAAATATTGGCATTGCGTACATCACTGAATCAGGCACTTTGTCCGCAGAAACGCTCTGCGCCCTTCCTGGCTGTAATTATATTCTCTGCTGCGGATGACAATCAGAGGTACAGAAACTAGTGCCCCCTATTCCCAGCTCAGCTGCCTGCTGGTGACCTCTGACCCCAGTAACTATCACCTGTGGGTAGAGTTATCCATTGTTCTTCAAAGCCCTTCTCTGTTACACATAGTCCTGTAAGTGCGTGCCGTAACATCAATCCCGTCGCAGGAACTGCAGGCGTTAAGACTCTTCTATTAGATGCTCAGAACAGTATTTGAAGAATGTTGACTCTCAGCTGACCTATAATCTGATCAATGCAGCCTGGTGCTAAGGAGACGCAGTTCAATCAAGTAATCATTCCCTGTACTACTCACAGGAGAGGGGTGAGTGTCTGACAAACTGAAAGGTCTGCGCGGTTCCAGCCGTCAGAGGTGACATTTACAGCACAGGGTGAGGATACAGGAATAGGGCACTTATACTAATATGCAAACAAAGTCAAAAACCTGCTTCACTCCTGTGAAATATCAGCAAATAAACAGCTGCATTGGGAGCCACTACAAAGGAAATGGGACAAAAGGACCAAAGTTGCCAAACCTCCCGCATCGTGCAGAAGGCTGCAGTTTCAGTCAGAAATCTCCTGCTGCCCGGTATTGTATGTGAAATCTCCTGGATTCTCCAGATTCTGCCACGGGTGCCACTAAGGAGTTTCTTTGCAAGGACAATGATTTTCTGCAATCACTTTGAGTTACAGAAGCTACCCAGGAGTCCCTTCTGATGACTTTTCACTATCGCCACTTGTGGAACCCCTGACAGGAGAGACATCTGCACATGATAGGGTCTTCTTATATATTCTGCGCTGGTGTGCAATCATCCATAGCATGCTGCTGCTAGTAAACTGTGACTTAGAATAAGGGAGGATAAAGCTTTGATAGTAATCTTTCATGAATTAAACTCATTTGTTTCATTAGAGTATCTGGTGTCCATTCTGATTTGGCTAAGATAATTGTATGGAAAGCAATACATCCAATATATATATAAGTCATGCCTACAAGAGGCAATAAAATAGCACTCAATACACGAAAATATACTTACAGGTGGAGCAGTTCTCATTTGAGCTGCTCCTGGTGATAGCACCGCCAACTGTCTTGTTCCGGTATACGACAGAAGGGGCATGTGCGCACAAGATGCTTGCGCGCCCCATTCTGTCAGAGCCTGCCGCCGCCCTCTGCCGGTTCCCACTAACCCTGCTCGTCTCCCTGAAGTGGCGATGGGCAGGGAATCCACTCCCCACCGCCGTGCTGAAGAGGGGACCTCAAGCTGTCTAACAGGCGCTCCAAATGTATACACTTAGGGATGAATTCACACAAGGTAAAATTGCATTTGGAATTTATTGCATAGGCACCACATGAATCATGTATACTGCGCTGAGTGAGAAGATAATAAATATCTCTGCTGCACCTGTATATGAACGTGCAGCAAATTACAGAGGTCAGTGGCTAGAGAGTCTTGAGCGTTAATAAAATAATCATCTCGAAGACAGGTCGTTGGCAGCCCTCAAATAACGACCCTTATAATAGCTGCGGTAAGTGGGGAGGACGTGTGTGATTGGTGTATTATCCCCGGCAGCTGGGGAGACGAATCCACTGGGCTTTGCGCATACATGTAGATGAGATCCTTGATCCTATAGATAACCCAACGTCGCTCCTTGTCGCCGCCACTGGCGCGGTGCCCGCCTTTAATGGAATGTGGCTGGTGGCTGGGAATTAGGTCATCTGTAATTCTGTTAATAGACTTTTACGAGCCAAGTTCCCATACAAAGGAAATGTTACTGGAGCATTTTTAAATCAGTGTCTTCAGCTGTGGGATGATTTACTGCCCCCATCTAAGAACAAGTTATCTGGGCTGGCCGAGGATTGGATGGTTGTGACCTCTGTCAGCCTTTACTGCCCCCCAGGCCCACATCACCACACATGACCCAGGCTAAATTGTATCTGATATAAAATTACAATGCAACCACCCCCCCCCCCCCCCATACACTACTCCCCCCCCCCCCCCCCCCCCCACTACACTTCTCCTTTATAGCAGAGGAAGCCAGTTACATCTGTATTCCAGTCTTCCTGTATCACAGATAACACAATTAAATTGTTTTAGGGGAAGGAACAGACAGACCTCTGTGACCTCCGTCCTGGTGTCTGGCATAATAACCAATATATTACATTTAAGGGACATCTCATAACTCCTCAGCTCCCAGCAATCTGGGTGACGGTAGAGGTGACTGGGTTTAATTCCTTAAGAAAAAGAAAACAACATTTCTCCCTAATTTTTTGCAGTAATGTTGTAAATATGAACATCAGGGCTAATTATTTTCATTTATTTTACAGAACGTGCAATAGGGTAACATTAAACACATGGAAATGTCGCCTAATTAGCGCGACCCCGGCAGACGTGGCGGTAAATCTGCGGCTCCAGCGGTTCCTTGATGCGGAAGGCTGAGGGTGACCTGAGATGCTAATTTCCATTCAATGACATTTAAATACTGGTCCGGAGTCAGGTGTCGGTGTGGAGATGAGCAGATGCGATGTGGAATTTATACCGGGTGCAGTCTGGGGCGTCCGTCGCCGCATGATGTCAGCGCCCGGCGATCTGCGGAGGAAATAAAGGTCAGCTTATTAGACAGGAGCAATCGTTCGATGGTAGACGACCATCGTATGATTCCTCCTGCTATCGGCCGTATGCCAGGGGATGTGTTAGCGATGGGATACGAGTCAACGAGTTAGCGAGTCAATCTGAATTAGGCCCCACAACTCAACCTAGGTGTATAAAGCGGGGACTTGGGCTGCACACCCTCATTTTACAAATAATTGGAGGTGCTGCTATGCTGAGACTTCTGGTGCCAAACAGTGATGCACAGCCACGAGAGTCCGAATACTCACATCCATATATGTGTGACTTTACTGTACAAATGCAAATCAGGAAAAGTACACGGTATGACACAGACAAAAGACTGACACAGGCAAAAAGGTTGTTGTGGAAATAGTCGACGTGCGGGGTTTTTACTTATCGCTGTCGACAAATGTCAACATAGGCACCGTAAGTGTACCGTGTCTCCTCCCATGACTCACTGCGCTCAGCGCACTATTATATTCCCCCTCCATGTCCGCTGCGATGGTACGAACATGTCTTTTTTCCGACCTTTTCTTTTGTCTATGTAGACCTAATGCATGTTGACCTTTTTGTGTGTCGACCTTAGGCCTGTTGACCCAATAACTGTCCGCATCCTATAAATGACTGTACTGCAATCTTACCTAAGCTCCCGGACTTTGCGCGAGACTCCAGATTTTCCAGGTGGCACCCTGCACAGCTGGACGAACGAGCACTTCTCCCGCATCCCACTTGCTTCCTAGGTGACAATTGCTGCGTAGCGGGGTGGGGCTTATTATGTAAATGTGCGCTATTTAGCCCCGCCTCCTCACCACTGACCCCCAAATTGTGGCAATTGGGGCGTTATAAGGCCACATACCCCAAAGTGCCCAGATTCTTCTCAGCTCCAGGCTTCTCCTAGAGAGGAGTTTATAAAATTAGGTAAGTACATTGTATATACTGGGCATGGGTCATTGGGTTGACCACTATAGGTTGACAGGGCTTAGGTCGACATCTGAAATAGGTCGGCATGGCTAAGGTCAACGCCAGCATTAGTTTGACAATGGGAGGTCAACAGTCAATAAGTAGACATGATTTTTTCAAGTATTTGTCCCAAATGTCAAGGAGGGTTTCACCCTCCTTGAGCACCCACCGGAAAAAAGGTAAATTGGCGCTCCTGGCCCCAGCTACCACATATTATACGCTGTCTTTGAAAAATGACAGTTTGGAGCTGGTTGGTCCATACTTCATCTCTCTCTGTGCATAGACCCCCAATAGCTGTGGGCCTGTAGGCTTCGTGGATGTACGTCTGGCTCCGGCAATGTGCCAGGGTTAATGGGATCCCGTTCCGGCCGCCCCCCGCGTGCTGCGGTCACCACACTTTCCAGTCATTAGTAGCGAGATGGAATCCGAAACGCTCTGAAGTTCAGTAAAATGGATCTAAGCGACTCCTGGTCCCGGCTCACAGCCTGAAACGCACTTTACACAGCGACTTCCATTCCTTACACCAGGAGACATGATCCATTATGGAGCTTTTAGCCCTCATTAGCAGCAGGATAAATGGTCAGGGTGCGAAACCCCCCCCCCCCCCCCCCCCACCCCCCCCCCACACACACACACGCGGCGTAAGCAGAGAAATCCCACATTCTGAAAATAATGACTCGGCACCTCCGGAAGTCTTTGTATCAGTTCCATGACATTTTCTTATGGAAATAAAGACAACTTCTTCCAATAAAAGAAGTGAAATCACAGCGAAGAATAAGAATGAAGCTGTGACCGGTATCCAATGGCCGTCATCCAAGTTGTTCTGTAAAGCTGCAGTACCACTGAGGATACACATTTTCCAAATGTGGGGACTGATTCACTAAAGCGTGCAAATGGGTAAAACCATGCTGCTCTGCAGGTGGGGCAGATGTAACTTGTGAAGAGAGAGTTAGATTTGGGTATGGGGTCTTCAAACTGAAATTGAAACTGCAGTGTAAGGTTAAAGCTGTCTAACATCTGCAGGTTACATGCAAAAGCAGCCAGTATTTACCCTGCACAGAAATAAAAGAAATGCATCTGCTGCCTTTGTATTGCAACATGGTCTGTTCCTGACACTAAGAACTTACTTGTTTTGCTTTAAAGAAGGTTACGGTAAGTATGGTAGACCATGTCTAGGTCAACAGTTACTAGGTCGACACTTTAAAATGGTCATACCCAAGGTGGACATTGACAAAAGGTCAACACAAGCTTATGGTCGACATAGACATGGTCAATATGAATAAAGTGGACATTATTTTTTCACGTTTTTGGGGTGTCGATATGGACACCGTATAAGTGTACTGCATCCCCTCGCATGGCTTGCTGCCTGGAAACCAATGGTCGGTCTGGGATCCGATGGTAACTTGGTTATCGGCCCGGGAACCGATGGTCAGTGTGGGAATTGATGGTGACTTGGATTTTGGCCTGGGAATGATGGTGTGGTCTGGAAGCCGGTGGTATAATCGGGAGTCTGGGAGCCAATGGTTATTCTGTGCTGGTGACCCTGTATAGCTGATACCTCTGGAGAAGATGGAGATGAGAACAGCAGAGAATCTAGCAGCAGATGGAAGTCAGGACCAAGGTGCAGCAGCAGGAGCCCGGTATTCAGGACACAGGTATAAGCCAGGAGCCTTGGAAACAAGACTCTGGAGGATTCTGGAAGGCCTGCTTATATCCCCCCTGGTGGTTGCTGATTGGTTGCAAGCTGCAGCACTTTGGACTGAACCAGGAAGTGTCTTTGCCTGAGGTTACCTGGATCATGTGACCTTTGTTGGACAGTGGACAGTTGTCCAGGAGTCAGCTGACACGGGTGTCATGGTAGCGCCCATGTCTAATGAACTCTGCGGGGGACACCGGGCGACAACTGGCCAGTTGGAGAGGTGACACTGGGACATCATGCCATGGAGTGTAACTGTGGGCAGCGTCAACGGAAGGTCTGCGGAGCAGAACACACCAGCACGCCGGTAAGCGAGATCACCGCAATTCCTGACACAATGGTTTTGCCCACTGATAGTCATCATTCCTCTGTTACTCACCAAGCAGCAGGCCAATCAGAGAAGGGGTCACGTTGGGAGCAAAGCTACGCTCCATGGAAGAAAAGAAAAACACACCACTGTAGGGCTCTTTGACATCAACGGCGGAGAGGCATTGGATCTCCGGCATCAATTGCAAACCCATCAATGTTTAACCATTTGATGGTTGTAACTCTCTATGGTCGGTGGCCATCCCTAGCAGAATCCAGGAAGTAGTAGGCCTACTCGGCCAAGAGTCCAGTCATTAGAGAAACTATCTGGAGCAACAGAAGGGGGCCAGGGGAATTGGGGCACTGAGTTAAAAGAGAAATGCGAGCAACCCATGATGTGAGGCCTGCCTATAGCATTGGAGAGGCAATGTGCTTCCATTTACAAAATGGGAAAAGCTGAAGGGTCGTCACCATTAGTAACACCATCGCCCTTAATAATACTGCCAACCTCAGCACCATTGTAATAAATTTGATTTACTGGCAGACACCTTTCCGTTACTCAGAACACAGTCCTCAAGGCACACCCACAGTGCAGGGTTTAATGATATCCTGGCTTTAGCACAGATGGTTAACTCAAAATAACTTACTGTAGGTACTATTTAAGTCACCTGTGCACTAAAACCTGCACTGTTTTTGTGCCTTGATGACCATGGTTGGGCATGCCCATATCAATGGGAACCAATAGGATAAAAGTTTTTTTATTGATAAACTTGGAAAAATATTAACTCATAAATCGCCACAGCATTAGCCTACATGTGGTCTTTCAGCGAGAGAGAATTGTACCCTGGCTATGCTGAGGAGCACAGAAAAGCCATCATATGACTAAGTTATGGGATGTCCACTGCAAGGGTCAAATTCTATGTTTCTATGTTTCTATGTAGGGTCATCTCCTCTTTGCACCAAGGCAGATCCCTTCAAGATGCACCAACATTAGCATGATGTCATATTAGAGAATTTCATGCGGGTCTTAAATTGCTTCAGATGTACTCTATAAATGTAGCCCTTGATAATATCAGTACTTGGATGTCTATTAGGATGACCCTTATGATGGCACTGAACAGTAATGATCAGTAGTCTGCATCTGGAGGCCATACTTGTTTTGCCTCCAGAGAGATTTTGAAAAGGAGATAACGGTTTGCAGATCAGCTCCGATGCATCGCTTCAAAGCTGCTTATCATGCTATTCAAAGAAGGAAGAAGAAGAATTCCATGAGTTATTGCTTCAGTGAAAGTGCTAGAAGACGTGTAACAGTAAAATACGGTACAAGCCATAAACACTACAATATGCGTATATAACAGTGCCTGCAGCATGCAGAAGATATATACTGTAGTAAGACCTTTGTGTGCGCAACTTATCTCTCGTTACTGTGGGAAAATAATGCATTCATAAACACATCTGTGGCATTATCAGTTCCAACGACGGGGAGATAGGATTTCACTTTGAATTACAGCAGACAGGACAGTTTTTAAACGAGTGTCAAACAGTATTTAGGTGAATCCAGCAAGATTATTACAGTAACGCGACAAGATGCAATGCAAGTGATGTAGTGAAAATACGATAAACGCGATCAGGGCATTTACTGTTCATCGAAGGTGTCAGTTTGTTAAATTATCTCTAGATGATGTTTCCTTCATTTATAGCAGCTTATCATATGCTGATTTATGGTGCAGCCACGCAGGATAGGGGTGATACTGTAACTGCGTCCATAATTCAGACATGTCAGAAGGAATGGGTGTTACTGTCTATAGACACCGACTACTACTACATTGGGCTTGAGTAAATGAGACCTTACCAGCCCAACTGACCTTGACCCATATAGGTCACCACTGCTCTTCAACTTGCTAAGCACTATCTGTTCCTGGATCTTGGCACTGGCAAATTGACCTTTGCTGGGCATTTCCATAACAGCAAGGGAGCAAGTATACACTTACAGTTGTGCTCATAAGTTTACATACCTCGCAAACTCACACACTTTTCTGTCACTCATGGTTAGTGGTTGGGTGAAGCCATTTATTGTCAGAAAACTGTGTTTACTCTTTTAAAATCATAATGACAACAGAAACTGCCCAAATGACCCTGATCAAAAGTTTACATACCCTGGAGATTTTGGACTGATAACATGCACACAAGTTGACACAAATGGGTTTGACTGGCTACTAAAGGTACCCATCCTCACCTGTGATCTGTTTGCTTGTAATCAGTGTGTGTATAAATGGTCAGTGAGTTTCTGGTCTCCTGAGAGACCCTTGCATCTTTCATCCAGTGCTGCACTGATGTGTCTGGATTCTGAGTCATAGGGAAAGCAAAAGAATTGTCAAAGGATCTGCGGGAAAAGGTAAAGGCCCCCATGCATAAGGCTGACTTGGACTTAGACTTCGAAGGACAAGTCGGCCCTAATCATCCTGACAGCTCCCTTGGGGGGGGGGCACACATGATTTGACACTTGATGTGCCAAGTTGGGCATGTGATAAATCGCCTGCGATTTATCACATGCAGTTCCCCAGGGAGCTGCAGGCAGTGGATGCCGGTGAGTTCCCCATGGAGCTGCAGGCGGTGGATGCCGGTGAGGGGACCAGGGGATGGCAGTGGGGGGATGCCGGCTATCAGAGAGCCGGGCAGCGACCCAGCAGGAGCAGGGGGTGGATACAGGATCCCAAATGAGGTAATAAGTACACTTATCTGACCCCTGAACCCTCCCATACTGTGCACTAACTCCCCCCCCCCCCCCCTGCAGCCTAATCCTAACCCCGCCTTCTAGGTGCCTATCCCTAATGGCCCCCATACACTATGCAACTTTTACAAGGGGAGACCACCGGCTCAGATCTGTGATCTCTGGCTCAGATCTGATGCGCACAGAACCACGCAACGAATTGGAGCTAAAACACATGCAACTTGATACTTTTCATCCGATTTCTCGCCCCGATATATCAAAATTGAATGAAAAGGGCCCAAATCGCACTAAGGCGCCTGAATAGTGAACGCTGGCATGATGACCTCCGGGACGATGAACACATCCAATCAAAACAACTAAATCCACTTAATAGAAGTGTAAGAACAAGCTGCCGCATGGAGGACATTTGCGACAAATGCTTTCAAATTGAAAGTATTTAGATTTCGCAGGTAGCGAATCACGGTCCCCAATCACTGTATCCCCGGCACACAGACACGGGGTATTAATATACAGCCACAACGGCCTGACACATGCAATCCTCTAAACTGGGGCGCAGAGTGCAGCCGGCTGATTACAGAGACAATAGCACCATAAATCTGCACAGTCAGCACCTACATGTGAATATAGATGAGTTTTAATCCTTTAAAGTGTGTGTTATATTCACACATACGTGGCTCAGTGAGGCTGATTTATCTTCATCCATTAGAAAAAATGTCAAATCCCCCTTTAAAATATGTCTCATCACAGTCAGCCCGTTTGGGCTGATTATACCTCCTTCTCAACGTCTCGTCTTGTCACCTTCAAAGTCACCTTCTTAAATTTGCAGAAGTCTGTTTTCAGCCTCTAAGGAGAGTCGCTGTCAGTCGCTTCTATACAGAGCAATATAATGTGGGCTATGTCAGTGTCATATATACCAAACCTGCTCACAAATACAGTAGGTCCGTCTCTGTCAGCGGATCTACCTTGAATTCTAATAAATCCTCTCTCTCTCTCTCTCGCTCTCTCTCTCGCTCTCTCTCAAGTTTTTATTTCTTTTCCAAGCCAACTGCCAAAAAAGATGTAGCAGGTGCGCAGTTGTGTTACGCTGCAGGGAACGCTAACGATCTGCGCTGTAAAGGGACGGAGTGGAGACTTTGTGACGTTTGCTGCGTTACACTAACGCACTTTGAATTTTAATGACTGTTACTTGCCTCTGGTTCCGTGATGCGCTGTGCATTTATACGCACACTGGATGATATATCGCTGACACATCGGAATGGCTTATGATCCACAGCAAATACAAGTGACTTACTATTAGCTGAATGTGACTCTGCTGAGTGTGTACAGGACACCGGTGTGAGCTCAGCAATGGCTGCTGTGTAACATACTTGCTTACTGAGAGGCGCATCATACAATTACTTACATCCAAATGTAGATGAGACCCAAAGCAGTTAGTAAGATCTACTGTACTTGCTGAAGACAAGACGCTGATAGGTGATACGATGTTACAAAAAAATGGAACATCTGCATAATGTGGGTTAGGTGAAATCAGGGAGATTGCTGACTCTGCAGGGAGTCAGGGAGATCGCTAATGTTTCAGGGAGTCTCCTGCAGAATGCAGGAGGGGAGGTAACTATAGGGTTCAATGATTCTGAGCTGTGAGCAAAGCAAAAAGGTGTACCTGTGCAAATGGGGCAAACCGTGTTGCAACGCGAGGGGCGGATTACATTTATTATGAGTGCATGCGTGTTTGCATTACTAGCAGCTTTTGCATATAATGTAACAGTAGCTAAACAGCTTTATCCTATAAAACAATGTAGATCTGTGTTTCGACATAACCTGTCAAATATGTCTGTCTGGGGCTCACTGGCAGGTGGTGTGGCTCCCATTTTTAATTTTGGACTGTGCTGCAGCTCCCCACCCCTGGATTCACCACTGCTCCCAACTCAGAATCCGTCTTTCAGAATATAACCTTTTGTATTTCTTTATGCCCACTACCAGCCTTACATTTATCCCTGGCAAAACTAGATTAACATTGGGGCGGATGGAGATCCATGCCTCTATATAAAAATAGGCCCAACATCATGACAGCATAATGATCACCAGCTGGCCACATGGTTGGCCATAAATCATAAGTATTTAGCAATTTTTGGACTTTTATATATTTAGGGAGACATTGGCCTCACCTCCTCCGCTTCTCATAATAGGCCCTTGAACATTTTCAGCTCCAGGCCCATTAGCTCTTAATATGGCCCTAAATCCTGCTAATTTAGTTGTCACTTTTTTGGGGGGTCCCAGAAGGTCTTCCAACTTTTTACCTCTCTTCCCCCTTGTCACAGACCCACCAGTTGCTCCTTCAGATACATCACACTGAACAGCACCGGCCGTGACTGGCGGTTTACTTTGGACACACAGGTCCCATAAATACGGTCACTGCCACCAATGCCAGATTAGAAAAGGAGCTTGCATTCACCCCGAACACATAAAACAATGTATAACAAGGCTTGTAGCGAAAACCGCACTCTGGCGTAAATCCTAAGAACACAGATTCAGGAATTATGAATTATTTATTCCAAAAAAAAACCAGTTACAAAGATTTTAAAAGTACTCACAGTATAATACATTTTCAAGTAAATAAACGGGAAGAGAACCAGAAAACCTGATACACTTTAACTCAAACAATCTTAGGTATTTCTGTCTGTGGGAGACCTTCACAGAGTTGGAGGTATAAACATGAAAAAGAGAAAAAGAGTGGAGCACTGTCAACCAATTAAAAATTATTATATTAAAAATAAATAAAAATAGATCAATTGGGTATCACAAAGGTATATGAAATTTATTAAACATTCTAAATGAATAATCAGCATACTAACTTATTATTGACCATAATTGTGAACTTGAATGGATAAAACAAATGATAAAATTGGACTGAGCAATACACTTGGGTGGTCTTCCGCTTGTGTCTGTATTAAATCCTGAGGTTTGCTTGGTCCTTGTTTCCTTGATATCACTGGAAGTTATGATGGTGGGAATCCATAAAACCTGACTGAGTTATTGGTACTGTGTGGTAATGTCTCTGTCCTCATTGATTGGGGCAGAATCACAGGCCAGTAGAAAGAGCAACCCAAGGATTGGGTGGTGTCCCAATTGCTGTATTCCAGTGGACCTTAGGCAAAGTATTTTAAAAGTGGTGAATATAGAGAGGTATTTACAGCGGGGTGTCCATCCAATGTGCTTCAAAGTCCAAAAAAGGTAAGTAAAATAACAAATCCTGACACGTTTCGTTGTCTAGCTGACAACTTTCTCAAAGGTATTCTGACACGTTTCGTTGTCTAGCTGACAACTTTCTCAAAGGTATTCTGACACGTTTCATTGTCTAGCTGACAACTTTCTCAAAGGAATACTGCTCAATGTCTGGTCAGGGATTATATACTGGACTCTCCACTTCTAACCCTACGACTTCTCGTACAGGTGACCAAACATCAGAATACAAGGACTTGCGACATTCAGTCTTATTGTTACAGATTGGCTGCGTGAGGATTGTCTTCCCATATCGGGGAACATAAGGTTAAATGAGAGTTCAAAGCACCATCCAAATACATGAATACACTGATACTTTAATAGCAACGGCTGCAGTGCGTTATATCCCCACAGGACGTGGTCCGTCAAGTGAGTCAATGACTTCTTAAACCTTCATCAGTACAACTCCATTGCCTTTGTGGTGAACAAAAGCTTCAGTGACTGACGTTTAAATGAGGTTTCTTTTCATATTTCACACACATTTTTCGAGCCGTTACAGTGTCAGAGTACGGAGCGAGCCCACAAGCGGTGAATTCTATTAGTCGCACACCAGCGGGGGCGCACGGCCGAGCTCCTAATTGCCCTGGATACTGGGGGACCTGCACTTCATTAGTGTTATATATTGCCTCACTTTTCTTCTCTCTTTAAAGGCGCATCCACCTTAAATATGTAGAAACTTTACCAAGAGGGCGATTTATATTTCTGTAGGCAATGAGCCAGGTTCAGTGCCGCAGGCAAAGCCGATGGTTACAGACGTGTGCGAAAATCCGCAAAACTCACCACGCCTGTATTAGACACCGTGGGGGGACTTTACTAAGATCGAATAGGTACAAATGCTCGTATTCGTACCCATTCGATGTCACATACGGCTGGTAAATTAGCCCCAGCTAATATAATATCAGCCAAATGTGGCTGATTTACCGTATTTATATATGGCAAGCTCAGCCCAATTCTGCTATATGATTGAATACACCATCGATAGAACTTGGTCGTATATGGTCATAATTTCTTTGGTGCTCGGCTCATTTACTAACATTCGTAACGCTGGATTCGGCCGGTAATTCAGCATAAAAAAACAGCTGGAAAATACTCCTCCTTTTCCAGACGTATTTGGCTGAAGCCTGCACGGATCAGTCATATCCGTCAGATCAGTCATATCCGTCAGATCAGTAATATCCATCAGATCAGTCATATCCGTCAGATCAGTCATATCAGTCAGATCAGTGATATCCATCAGATCAGTAATATCAGTCATATCTGTCAGATCAGCCATATCCGTCAGATCAGTCATATCCGTCAGATCAGTAATATCAGTCATATCTGTCAGATCAGTCATATCCGCCAGATCAGTAATATCCGTCAGATCAGTCATATCCGTCAGATCAGTCATATCAGTCAGATCAGTGATATCCATCAGATCAGTAATATAAGTCATATCTGTCAGATCAGCCATATCCGTCAGATCAGCCATATCCGTCAGATCAGTAATATCAGTCAGATCCGTCAGATCAGTAATATCAGTCAGATCAGTCATATCCGTCAGATCAGTAATATCAGTCAGATCAGTCATATCCGTCAGATCAGTAATATCAGTCAGATTAGTCATACTGTATCTGTCAGATCAGTCATATCCATCAGATCAGTCAGATCAGTAATATCAGTCATATCCATCAGATCAGTAATATCAGTCAGATCAGTCATATCCATCAGATCAGTAATATCAGTCAGATCAGACATATCCGTCACATCAGTAATATCAGTCAGATTAGTCATACTGTATCTGTCAGATCAGTAATATCAGTCAGATCAGTCATATCTGTCAGATCAGTAATATCAGTCATATCTGTCAGATCAGTAATATCAGTCAGATCAGTCATATCCGTCTCATCAGTAATATCAGTCAGATTAGTCATACTGTATCTGTCAGATCAGTCATATCCATCAGATCAGTCAGATCAGTAATATCAGTCATATCCATCAGATCAGTAATATCAGTCAGATCAGTCATATCCATCAGATCAGTAATATCAGTCAGATCAGACATATCCGTCACATCAGTAATATCAGTCAGATTAGTCATACTGTATCTGTCAGATCAGTAATATCAGTCAGATCAGTCATATCTGTCAGATCAGTAATATCAGTCATATCTGTCAGATCAGTAATATCAGTCAGATCAGTCATATCCGTCACATCAGTAATATCAGTCAGATTAGTCATACTGTATCTGTCAGATCCATGCGATGTGTAAAATACAGAAAATAAATAAATATTGAAGAAAAACCCCAAGGTGTGGTTTGCAGCCTTGCGAATCTACTAGAATAAACTCCAAGGTATCAATCAATCCACTCCTGTCATTCTTCAAACACCGCTTCTAACATGTAAGGCAGAAGCTGATTGGCTGGTACGCTATCGCTCACAATGTTATCTACAGTGTCTCTGAGCTGTATTAAAGAAAACGTCAAGGCTCTAATCATTGTCATTTTCAGCACCTGAAAATAAAGATTCCTTATGGCAACAATTAGGGGCAATAAGAAATCTTTATTCTCAGAGATGTGCACATGTGTGAGCCGGAGCAATAGTACTGAATGGAGATCTCTCTGAGGTGGGAGCGGCAGAACTGTGAGAGGTGGGAGCGGCAGAACTGTGAGAGGTGGGAGCGGCAGAACTGGGAGAGGTGGGAGCGGCAGAACTGTGAGAGGTGCAGGATGTGTGGTGTGAAGGAGAGGGAGGAGACAGGATAACTCCAGGACATGGGGGCTAGAGGAGATGTGCACACATGCGAGCCGGAGCAATAGTACTGAATGGAGATCTCTCTGAGGTGGGAGCGGCAGAACTGTGAGAGGTGCAGGATGTGTGGTGTGAAGGAGAGGGAGGAGATAGGATAACTCCAGGACATGGGACTAGAGGAGATGTGCACACGTGCGAGCCGGAGCAATAGTACTGAATGGAGATATCTCTGAGGTGGGAGCGGCAGAACTGTGAGAGGTGCAGGATGTGTGGTGTGAAGGAGAGGGAGGAGACAGGATAACTCCAGGACATGGGGCTAGAGGAGATGTGCACACGTGCGAGCCGGAGCAATAGTACTGAATGGAGATATCTCTGAGGTGGGAGCGGCAGAACTGTGAAAGGTGGGAGCGGCAGAACTGTGAGAGGTGCAGGGTGTGTGGTGTGAAGGAGAGGGAGGAGACAGGATAACTCCAAGACATGGGGCTAGAGGAGATGTGCACACGTGCGAGCCGGAGCAATAGTACTGAATGGAGATATCTCTGAGGTGGGAGCGGCAGAACTGTGAGAGGTGCAGGGTATGTGGTGTGAAGGAGAGGGAGGAGACAGGACATGGGGCTAGAGGAGATGATCCGGGTACTGTCAATGGATAATAAGATTGTGGGAGGTGAGGTTATGTGTCAGGGTGGGAAGAGGATCAGCTGTTAGGCATGTTAGAAAGTGTCACGATCATCACATGATCGGATCGCAGACATGATGTTTCCTATCATTGGCCCTTATTCTGATTCAGTCGGACGGCTGCGTGTTTGGTCGGAAGACCGATGTATTGTGTTTGCACATGTGCAGAGGCATTTCTGCGTATGTGCGAACGCCTCGTACGTCCAAAAATGGCGTGAATTCCGTGCAAAAAATGATCGGTCGGAACCATCCGAGCAGGGGGTGGAGAGGGGCGTGAAGGGCTGTTTGGGCTCATTACCATATGTGTATGCCCCGCGTTTCATGGGCGTTCCCTTGGAAACACTGGGCGTACGTATGGTAATCTGGCCGTGACGCACGTGTGGGGGGCGGACAGCTGACATAGCCGGATGCCAGCTGCCCGCCCATATCACTGCTTTCATACGGAGAAATGTCCGAGCACTCGGTGCTGCCTGACCGCTCGGTCCATCATTCGATGGTCGGCGACCATCGGAGGATGGGGCAGGTTCCCACAGATGGGGGAGGTGTTCACATGAAACATCCACTCGCGGTCCATTCGTTCGGCGTCACTGCATTTGGTCGGTGTGAGCGATCCGTACGGTAGGCGGGGCTAAGAACACTCGGTGGCCGTCCAAAAATAGGCATCCATCCGAGTACACTTGAATAAGGGCCATTGTGTGTATTATAAATGTTATTTCTTGTGTTCTGCTTGTGAACTTACTGTGACCCAAAGAGGGCTGAGGGGGCTGCCTGCCATTTCCCTCTGCAGACTGTGGGTACTGTGGACATAACCCACCTCCCTCATGTACAGAGTCAATCACTTGGGAGTGAGAGGAAATTTGTTAGTGTCCAGCATGAAACTAGTTAAAAACGCCAGAGGGTGGGGGGGATGAGGGGGGGGGGGGGGGCTGCAGGGAGGTATATGTACCCTTCTCCCACATCAATCTGGGTACATTTCTTGCGTACCTCAGCTATATGCAGGGAATGACCATTCCTCCAACTCTGTGAAGGTCCCTCACAACAGAACTACCTAATGGTGCGTACACACAGGGGCGATTTTGTGTAATATCGCAGGAAATATGGTCGCTGAGCGACCATATTGCCCGCAATGGGAGTGTGCACCGGCGATATATCGCCGGGTCCGCGCTCATGTTTTTACCCCTGTAGTGATCGCTGGTCGCAGGAACATGCTCCTGCGACCAGCTGATTTCCACTGCCAGGCTCCCCCGGCAGTTTCTTTTTCATCAGCGACCATCTCTGGTCGCTGATGAAAAGGAGAAACTGAGCAATATATCTCCTCCGTGTGTATGGGGCTTTAGATTATTGGAGTAAGTGTGTTAGGTTTCTGTATCCTTTTTCTTTCCTTTTCTTGAGATTGTATTATACTGTGTGTATCTTTAAAATATATTTAAGCATCCTTGTAACCATTTTTGTAACTAAAGCTCTGAAGTGTTCTTGCAAATAAATAATTCATATTTCTAGTCCTGAATCTGTGGTTTCGCTACAGCGTTTGTTCATCTTGTATTGTGTGTCCGGGGCATCGGCTGGGAAAGGTAGATCTAAGTATCATTAGCATAGAGGCGATACTGGCGGCCAAAGTATCCAATCCATATACCTAAAGAGAATGTGTGTGTGTGTGTGTGTGTGTGTGTGGGGGGGGGGGTATGAGGTACTGTGGAGAAAGTGTGGGGGTATGTGGACTTCTGTGTGTACAACCCAGGAGTCCTATTGTGCATGTGCAGCTGCTGGGGGGACTGCTGTATTTACACTGATGTGAGGCATACATACGCTGTATATACACTGATGTGAGGCATACTTACGCTGTATATACACTGATGTGAGGCATACATACGCTGTATATACACTGATGTGAGGCATACTTACGCTGTATATACACTGATGTGAGGCAAACATACGCTGTATTTACACTGATGTGAGGCATACATACGCTGTATATACACTGATGTGAGGCATACATACGCTGTATATACACTGATGTGAGGCATACATACGCTGTATATACACTGATGTGAGGCATACATACGCTGTATATACACTGATGTGAGGCATACTTACGCTGTATATACACTGATGTGAGGCATACATACGCTGTATATACAATGATGTGAGGCATACATACGCTGTATATACACTGATGTGAGGCATGCATAAGCTGTATACACACTGATGCAAGGAATATATAGATGCTGCATATACACTAATGTGAGGCATACAAAAACTGTATACACACTGATGTAAGGCATACAGATGCTGTATATACACTGATGTGAGCATACCTCCCAACAGTCACGATTTTATCAGGACAGTCCCGATTGTCAGGGCCTGTCCCGCTGTCCCACCCGCGGGCGGCAGTGTCCCGCGGTGTGGGGGGGCTGTTGGGAGTCCCCCCTGTCACCTGCTAAGCAGCGGGGAATAAACGCTGTGCGCATGCGCACAGCGTCTATTCCCGCAGCCAGGGGGCTGGGGGCATGGCTAGAGGCTCACAGAGCCTCTGGGTCATGCCCCCATAGCGGCAGAATGGGGGCGTGGCCTCGCGGAAGAGTCGCGGGTATAGACCACGCCCCCCGAAAATTTCGGGGCGCCTCCGGCGCGCGGCAGGAGCGTCCCGACGGCTGAACTTCAAAAGTTGGTAGGTATGTGTGAGGCATACAGATGCTGTATATACACTGATGTGAGGTATATACAGATGCTGCATATACACTGATGTGAGGCCTACAGATGCTGCATATACACTGATGCGAGGCCTACAGACGCAGCATTTACACTGATGCGAGGCCTACAGATGCTGCATATACACTGATGCGAGGCATACAGACGCTGCATATACACTGATGTGAGGCCTACAGACGCTGCATATGCACTGATGCGAGGCCTACAGATGCTGCATATACACTAATGCGAGGCCTACAGACGCTGCATATACACTGATGCGAGGCCTACAGATGCTGCATATACACTGATGCGAGGCCTACAGATGCTGCATATACACTGATGCGCGTCCTACAGACGCTGCATATGCACTGATGCGCAGCCTACAGACGCTGCATATGCACTGATGCGAGGCATACACACGCTGCATATGCACTGATGCGAGGCATACACACGCTGCATATGCACTGATGCGAGGCCTACAGACGCTGCATATACACTAATGCGAGGCCTACAGACGCTGCATATACACTGATGCGAGGCCTACAGACGCTGCATATACACTGATGCGAGGCCTACAGACGCTGCATATACACTGATGCGAGGCCTACAGACGCTGCATATACACCAACAGTCACGATTTTATCGGGACAGTCCCGATTGTCAGGGCCTGTCCCGCTGTCCCACCCGCGGGCGGCAGTGTCCCGCGGTGTGGGGGGGCTGTTGGGAGTCCCCCCTGTCACCTGCTAAGCAGCGGGGAATAAACGCTGTGCGCATGCGCACAGCGTCTATTCCCGCAGCCAGGGGGCTGGGGGCATGGCTAGAGGCTCACAGAGCCTCTGGGTCATGCCCCCATAGCGGCAGAATGGGGGCGTGGCCTCGCGGAAGAGTCGCGGGTATAGACCACGCCCCCCGAAAATTTCGGGGCGCCTCCGGCGCGCGGCAGGAGCGTCCCGACGGCTGAACTTCAAAAGTTGGTAGGTATGTGTGAGGCATACAGATGCTGTATATACACTGATGTGAGGTATATACAGATGCTGCATATACACTGATGTGAGGCCTACAGATGCTGCATATACACTGATGCGAGGCCTTCAGACGCAGCATTTACACTGATGCGAGGCCTACAGATGCTGCATATACACTGATGCGAGGCATACAGACGCTGCATATACACTGATGTGAGGTATATACAGACGCAGCATTTACACTGATGCGAGGCCTACAGATGCTGCATATACACTGATGCGAGGCATACAGACGCTGCATATACACTGATGTGAGGTATATACAGACGCAGCATTTACACTGATGCGAGGCCTACAGATGCTGCATATACACTGATGCGAGGCATACAGACGCTGCATATACACTGATGTGAGGCCTACAGACGCTGCATATGCACTGATGCGAGGCCTACAGATGCTGCATATACACTGATGCGAGGCCTACAGACGCTGCATATACACTGATGCGAGGCCTACAGATGCTGCATATACACTGATGCGAGGCCTACAGATGCTGCATATACACTGATGCGCGTCCTACAGACGCTGCATATGCACTGATGCGCAGCCTACACACGCTGCATATGCACTGATGCGAGGCATACACACGCTGCATACTGTATGCACTGATGCGAGGCATACACACGCTGCATATGCACTGATGCAAGGCCTACAGACGCTGCATATACACTAATGCGAGGCCTACAGACGCTGCATATACACTGATGCGAGGCCTACAGACGCTGCATATACACCAACAGTCACGATTTTATCGGGACAGTCCCGATTGTCAGGGCCTGTCCCGCTGTCCCACCCGCGGGCGGCAGTGTCCCGCGGTGTGGGGGGGCTGTTGGGAGTCCCCCCTGTCACCTGCTAAGCAGCGGGGAATAAACGCTGTGCGCATGCGCACAGCGTCTATTCCCGCAGCCAGGGGGCTGGGGGCATGGCTAGAGGCTCACAGAGCCTCTGGGTCATGCCCCCATAGCGGCAGAATGGGGGCGTGGCCTCGCGGAAGAGCCGCGAGTATAGGCCACGCCCCCCGAAAATTTCGGGACGCCTCCGGCGCGCGGCAGGAGCGTCCCGACGGCTGACCTCCAAAAGTTGGGAGGTATGTGTGAGGCATACAGATGCTGTATATACACTGATGTGAGGTATATACAGATGCTGCATATACACTGATGTGAGGCCTACAGATGCTGCATATACACTGATGCGAGGCCTACAGACGCAGCATTTACACTGATGCGAGGCCTACAGACGCTGCATATACACTGATGCGAGGCCTACAGACGCTGCATATACACTGATGCCAGGCCTACAGACGCTGCATATACACTGATGCGAGGCCTACAGACGCTGCATATGCACTGATGCGCGTCCTACAGACGCTGCATATGCACTGATGCGCAGCCTACAGACGCTGCATATGCACTGATGCGCGGCCTACACACGCTGCATATGCACTGATGCGAGGCATACACACGCTGCATATGCACTGATGCGAGGCCTACAGACGCTGCATATACACTAATGCGAGGCCTACAGACGCTGCATATACACTGATGCGAGGCCTACAGACGCTGCGTATACACTGATGCCAGGCCTACAGACGCTGCATATACACTGATGCGAGGCCTACAGATGCTGCGTATACACTGATGCGAGGCCTACAGACGCTGCGTATACACTGATGCGAGGCCTACAGATGCTGCATATACACTGATGCGAGGCATACAGACGCTGCATATACACTGATGCGAGACGTACAGGCGCTGCATATACACTGATGCGAGGCCTACAGGCGCTGCATATACACTGATGTGAGACGTACAGGCGCTGCATATACACTGATGCGAGGCCTACAGGCGCTGTATATACACTGATGCGAGGCCTACAGGCGCTGCATATGCACTGATGCGCAGCCTACAGACGCTGCATATGCACTGATGCGAGGCCTACAGACGCTGCGTATACACTGATGCGAGGCATAAAGTCGCTGCGTATACACTGATGCCAGGCCTACAGACGCTGCTTATACACTGATGCGAGGCATACAGACGCTGCATATACACTGATGGGAGGCCTACAGACGCTGCATATACACTGATGTGAGGCCTACAGACGCTGCATATACACTGATGCAAGGCCTACAGACGCTGCGTATACACTGATGCGAGGCCTACAGACGCTGCGTATACACTGATGCGAGGCCTACAGACGCTGCATATACACTGATGCAGGCCTACAGATGCTGCATATACACTAATGCGAGGCCTACAGACGCTGCATATTCACTGATGCCAGGCCTACAGACGCTGCGTATACACTGATCCCAGGCCTACAGGCGCTGCGTATACACTGATGCGAGGCCTACAGACGCTGCGTATACACTGATGCGAGGCATACAGACGCTGCGTATACACTGATGCGAGGCCTACATACAGACGCTGCGTATACACTGATGCGAGGCCTACAGACGCTGCGTATACACTGATGCGAGGCCTACAGACGCTGCGTATACACTGATGCGAGGCATACAGACGCTGCGTATACACTGATGCGAGGCCTACAGACGCTGCCTTTACACTGATGCGAGGCCTACAGACGCTGCGTATACACTGATGCGAGGCCTACAGACCCTGCGTATACACTGATGCGAGGCCTACAGACGCTGCGTATACACTGATGCGAGGCCTACAGACGCTGCGTATACACTGATGCGAGGCCTACAGACGCTGCGTATACACTGATGCGAGGCCTACAGACGCTGCGTATACACTGATGCGAGGCCTACAGACGCTGCATATACACTGATGCGAGGCCTACAGACGCTGCATATACACTGATGCGAGGCCTACAGATGCTGCATATACACTGATGCCAGGCCTACAGTCGCTGCATATACACTGATGCGAAGCCTACAGATGCTGCATTTACACTGATGCCAGACCTACAGTCGCTGCATATACACCGATGCAAGGCCTACTGACGCTGCATATACACCGATGCGAGGCCTACAGATGCTGCATATACACCGATGCGAGGCCTACAGATGCTGCATATACACCGATGCGAGGCCTACAGATGCTGCATATACACCGATGCGAGGCCTACAGATGCTGCATATACACCGATGCGAGGCCTACAGACGCTGCATATACACCGATGCGAGGCCTACAGATTCTGCATATACACCAGGTATCTGGGTGCAGGACAATTGGATACCTAACTATCAGGGATGGGGGATCCTATTAGTTTTGAAACTCCCCTCTACTGTATGTTAAGATAGTTCTGTATTAAGGCGTCTACTGCATTATTGTGATGAACCTTTTCTTTCAACTTAAACCTTGATTACCCTTAGAAGTAAATCACACGGACACATGACCTGAAATAATTCACACGGACACATGACCTGAAATAACGACACGGACAACCACTGTATAAGTTTAAAAGGTCAAGGGTATTTATTGTGGTATGACCCTATTGAAAAGGGATGGCCTAGAGAGCGCTTGGAGACCAGCCAGTCATAAAACGTTAGCAATGGCGGCGACTACAACGCCCCAACTTGTAACCAGGGCGATGAACCGCCCCCATTGAATTCAAAGCCAGCCTGCGCTGTGACTGTCTTGCCGCCCCTCCTAGGGCATGATGAGGACAGTTCTAAAAGTGTCCTGCGTCCTCCCTCGGGGGCAGAACTCACCAGCCTTCCTGGCAGAGGGTGGCAATACCTCACAGTGACCTCCTGTACTTCAAACTGGACTGCTGATCGAGAGCGCCCTCCCGCCAATTAAGATTAAATTGATGAGAGCCAAATTTGGGTGAAGGCCGAAAGGCCAGGTGGTAGATTAGCACAAGGGAGGGAGGGTGGGAATCCAGACTCAAGAGGAAGATGTGTCACCTGACTACCTCTTATATACCTCCACCTAAGCTACCACCCCTTCTACACCTGATTGGCTACCCCATCTACACTGCACCTCTATGGGTAAGTGACACTCTGATTTCTATCTTTTGTCATACCATCCCACACTGCACAGACTCTTATATTCCCTCATGCCTAGGCAGCCCTCGCTCTCTCTAAGGCGTCTACTGCATTATTGTGATGAACCTTTTCTTTCAACTTAAACCTTGATTACCCTTAGAAGTAAATCACACGGACACATGACCTGAAATAACTCACACGGACACATGACCTGAAATAACGACACGGACAACCACTGCATAAGTTTAAAAGGTCAAGGGTATTTATTGTGGTATGACCCTATTGAAAAAGGATGGCCTAGAGAGCGCTTGGAGACCAGCCAGTCATAAAACGTTAGCAATGGCGGCGACTACAACGCCCCAACTTGTAACCAGGGCGATGAACCGCCCCCATTGAATTCAAAGCCAGCCTGCGCTGTGACTGTCTTGCCGCCCCTCCTAGGGCATGATGAGGACAGTTCTAAAAGTGTCCTGCGTCCTCCCTCGGGGGCAGAACTCACCAGCCTTCCTGGCAGAGGGTGGCAATACCTCACAGTGACCTCCTGTACTTCAAACAGGACTGCTGATCGAGAGCGCCCTCCCGCCACAGCTGGGTTCAAAAATTGCCACTTAAAGACAATTACTGTAGAACCCAAGCCCGCCAACCCTATCAATAACTAAAGCAACCAGAGTAAAACAAACCTAATCCCCTATCTGCAACAACTAAACAAGTCCTGAAGGAGAACGGCCATGTCTGATTCTGACAAATGGACACCATCACTTCTGTAGAAAGATGGGGTCTCCAGTGCTAAAGAGGGGTGTCTAACCGCTGTGCCTCCCATGGACGTGACCACCTTGGAGACCGCAAAGTTAACCTTAGGGTTCCAGCAGCCTCTCCAGTTGAACCGAGGCACTATGTCGGACCAAACTATCCGCAATCCAGGCCAAAGGCCCACCAGAGTCTTAAAATCAGCCTCGATCCTCAAAATAAGGCCTATGCTGGTTTCCTGGCCTAAGTCGTTACCCCCTAGGTGTACCACCAAAACATCCGGGCGACCCCAACGACGCTCTTTGTCTGACAACAATGGTAAAAGACTATTCCACCGGAGACCCCTGACACCGAACCAATGTACTGCCTTCGCCCCTAGCTCTGCCCGGGCCCTGACAGCTAACTGATGATTGGATGCCCAGAAAATGTATGAATGCCCGACGAACCAGACAGTGGCATGAGTCGTTGAAGGGGGGGGAAGGGCTGAAAAAGAAAACCCTAACCAGTTAGCATTCAAACTTAAACTGTACAATGCACAACGTGGGGTTAGACATATAATGCACAACATAAATTAGTACACTAGAATCCAAGTGAAGGGGAAAACCTTAAAAAACCTCCGGTGGACTTGAGGGGGGAAGCCAATTGTAATCAGCCCACTATTGGAGGAAAAAGTAAAAAATTCCCTTCACACCCTCGATTCCGGAACGCTGTCGTTCCAAAACCGAGTGTAAACAATGTTTTTGGATCCGCGCCACAGGCGCATGCTAAACCTTAGCTAAACATATGTAAGATTTATACGCGGAGGACTTCCAGCGGCCGAGCTTTGTATGGCATTCACCGGAAGTCCTGCCGCAGCTGCGCTGGTGGTCGCACCAATACAGTACGAATGCGTCCAGCAAACGGCGACCTCCAAACCCAACGCAGCCACACAACGCTTCAACCCAGCAGTGAACTGGAAACGCGTTAACGGCGATGCATCAGCATGCGCAAGGAACTGTGCCAGAGCAGCAGGCCTCTGAGGCAGATACGCCGTGGCCAACTGCACGGGGCATATATCCCCTTCCGGCTGGGACTTTAGGGATACCCAGCGGCTTCTCGCCTAACGGATCGGTCTCAGACCGGCGGAGCTTACAAAGGACGACCCGTCCTGGAAGACCATGTTTTCGAACCGCACCTGAATTAGTGGCACTCTTGCTGGCCGCTACCAGCTCGCTGGCCCTAAAATCCCCAAAGAACGCAAAAGAGAACGCCACCCGAAGCAGTGACGTCTCTTCTACGCTCTCCGCTATACCCTGAACACAGGCTATCAATTTCTGCAGCATCTGCAGATCGATGTGCCTGCGAGACTTCGCTGCCATTGGCTGCTCTCTCGCCCAACCCAGCAAAGCCGCCGCTAGCACAAAGAATTTGGTGGGGTCCCGTTCACCCCGTAATTTAGCATGGAATTATATCCCGGCTAATGCCGCAGCCATGGCAGATTCAGACTGGCCAGCACCATAGTGCCCCCACACGAAAGCCAGCAAACGGTCATCGACCGACTTACTGCTGCTCTCCGGGGACGTCCGAACAGCCACCCAATCCCGCTGAGCGGCCACATATGGGTGGAAGGAGCCAGGGATCCCAAAGGCTAAAAAGGCTAACTCCCTCCTGTCTGCTCCACAATCTGCCACAAAGAAACCTAGACAAGTGAGCCCCCAGGGGCGAGGCGCCCGGTGTCAACTCATGACATTTTTCAAAGTTAAACCGTGACCAGGGGTATGCCATGCCACTGTCCACCCCGGGAACATGCCAAGCCATGAAGTGTATGTTGCTGCGCAAACAATGCAATACAAGGTGCCTAAGCAAATACAAAAGCCTGAGGGGATGAGTTGCGCTGGTTGCTAATGGCATGCACCACATCCAGATTATCTCCCCAAAACACTGTCATCTGGTTTTCTAGCCAGGTGAACCACAATTCCTATGCCTCGATTATGGGGAAAGGCTCAACAGTATCAAGTTGGCCGTGAACCCCGGTAAACCCATGACTGGGGCCACGTGGCCGAGTACCATTCGCCCGGCATATAGCCCAGAACCCGTTGAGGCAGTGGCATCTGCACCAGCTGCAGCCTAGCCTTAGAGGATGGCACACAGTAGCTTACGGTTAAAGTACACTAGACGACCAGGTCGTCACGGATCTCACGGGACAGGCTAACAGTGCAATGGGGTACTTGACGCCAGCGGTAGCCCGCTCCGACCCGCGGCAACAACCCACCATATGGGGATGACTCAGCATGCGAAATTGATGAAACCTAGCCGGGACTGGACATGATGCAGCCTGGCCCTCTTACCTTGTAAGCCCCCCAAATGAGGCCCCAGGGCTTATAAATCTTGTCCGCCAGCAGGCGTCAGCAGCCGACGGCCGTGTCGATTTCTATGCCTGGGTCTGAGAGGACACATGTGGGGCCCTCAGTCTTGTCCGCGGCAAACCCAGGGCCCCGGAGTATTACCCTGAGCCCTCTCAGGCAACACTCCCGAAGGGGGAAAGCACATATTGGGCAAGGGCTCAGGGGGAAAGGGCCAGCCATCCTGTCAACTCAACTTAGGCCTGCACCTACTATCGAACCACCTCGTGAAAAACCTCAGCTAACTTCAAATTCCTGCGGGTAACCACCCTAACGGACTTAGGTATGGGTAAACTGAGACCGCAACTAAAACCCTGCAACAAGAAAACTAGGCTCTCCCTGTTTGGGCAACTGCGCCAACGGCGCGCCCACTCGAAATGTACAAAGATTGAGGGGGCCTTACTCAGTGCTAGTGCTGGCTTCACCGGGCACGTCATGGTGGGGTGCACCGCTCCGCGAGCCCGCCATTTGTGTAGCCAATGACACCTTGCGCCCTTGTCGCCCTTAGCATCATTGAACGCAAAACACCTCGCACCCTTCTCACCCTGGAAATTACTTTTGGGCTGGCCCTTGCCGATGGCCTCCGGCCATATCTCCACTTGCTTAAGGCCCAGTGGCACTCTATTCTAATGTCACCTGTGACCGTAAACAAACTTCCCCTTCACAATATTGCCCTTTATCCCTTTACGAAGACCCATGGCAACTGTGGTATTAATCCAGAGAACCATGTCTGATGATGGAGGGGCCCAGCGCTGGCCCTATTCTTCCTAGTGCGCTTGCCCTCTCCCACTTGCTTTGCTACAGAGCGTGCCACTAGCCTAGCAAACTTGCGCGGGCGCCTAGTGGTACCCAATTTGTCGCTGCTAGCGGAGGAATAGCAAGAGGGAGAACAGAAGATTGTCATCATGCTCACCAGTGCCATAGAGGCCACCCGCTTCCCTGGGATGTCCCCGCCCATACAGGGTCCGCTTCTGGGGCGACTTCCACCGAAGTATGGACAAGCGCATAAGATTGTGCCCTTGCCGATGTCGCCTCCGTCTCCTGGGTTTCAACCGGAGGGATCTCCCTTGATAGCTGTGTCGCAGCGTGTCCAAGGACACCCCCGATAGATGCCTCTACCTGCTCGGCCGTTGTTGGAGCCAGAGTCGCTGTGCCTGCGTCCCCTGTTCAGAACTCTGTCCGGGATGACCTTTGGACGGTATGCCTGAACCACCAGCAGTACCAGATGGACCGACCACCTTGAGATGTCTTCTCGTGCAGGACGCTCCTCCTCCGGAACCGCCCGATGGGCTACCGCTGATACCTCGAGGGAAACATGCGGGATGGTTAGCGAAATCCCCAGATACCCTTGGTACAACACCCGCCCCCGGTAATTGAGAGACTGTGCTGTGCATGTTATACCTGGGCAGAGAAGGGGTGGGGGGGGGGCGGGAAGGACTGGGGCCTGAGGGTGTGGAGCAATAGGGGAAAACTCTGACTAAGGAACCCACTTGCGAGCCGTAACCAGTGTTCCCTCTAAGCTGTGCGCACGTGCGCGCGCACACAACTCGATGAGCGTGCGCACAGACATTACAACAGAGCGCACAAAGCAGCAGTGGTCCCTTTTGCAGTTGTGGACTCAATTAATGTGTGTTCCACCCATTAACTACATTGTGTGCTGTGTTTTGAATGTTTAAATCTTCAATATCATTTTGAAGTAAAGTTAACACAAATGCTGAACGTCATTTTCCAGTTATATATAAGTGACACACAAAAATTTAAATTTCCTTCCAAAGTTGCACAGCCAAAATCTTTTGCCGCACACAGCCTTCGTAAAATTAGAGGGAACATTGGCCATAACCCTGTAGCTGCTGTGATGCTACTCAGGATTGGCCGTATGGCTGACCACCCACCCCCATAAACGGCGGGCCCCCCAGGCCTTGACCCGGAAATGGGGGGACCGCTGACGAGCGGGGTAATACAATGCCATGTTGGGCGCAGGCTGTAAGGGGTATGGCCACGCTGCAGGCGTGTGCCGGCCACCCACAGATTGAACACCTTGCTGTGAACCTTGTGTGAAACCCTGGTAACGGGTGGGGAGTGCGCCGTACTGCGTTATGGGGCCCTGCTGGGGAGCCCACCCTGCACTTTGTCCGGAGGGGGCCAGCCGGGGTAGCTGGTATTGAGAGCCCCCGGCTGGCAGAATGAGGGTATGCTGGAACCCATGCCCAGAAGGGAAACCCCCAAAAGTGAAACCCCCAGGTGTCTGTGGCATGGATGCTGGGTAAAAACAGCCTGCAGGGGGAGGCAGTGCTCCCCTGCTGCTGTGCCTGGTCCCCTGGAGGGCTGCAGTAACCCCTTGTCACGGCGGTTCCTGGCTCCCCCAGTTATAATGGGCATGTAATAATCCCCCTCCAGGGTGCCAGTCTGGGAAGGGGGGGGGCCGTGAGAGGAAATCACTGGTGCCGCCCACTGCGCTGTGCACCTGTTCCCCCCCAGCCGCCGCCCGAGACACAGTACTTTCGGCCGCGGTGGGGCTGAGGAGGGGGATGGATGTGCTGGGGGATCCGTATGGGTTGCCGGGCGAGGTGCCGGTTTGTGGCGTGACCGAGCGCGCCGCCCGCCTGACTGACGCAGCCAGACGCCGGCAGCTCTAGAGTGGCGAGAGGAGGGGACCCGATCGCGGATGCCGCTGTATGTATTCCCCGCCCCGCAGCCTCGCTGGAGGCCAGAGCCGGGGAGGGGAACATGCTAGGAGCCGGGACTTGGCTTAAGGGCACAGCGCCCGCCTGCCGCCCACCCCCACGTGAGGCTTCGGCAGAGAAGACGGGAGGCATCTGCCAGCCGTCTGGGAGGGGGGGGGGGGGCTGTGATCTACGCATCCTGGGCAGTAAGGCAAACGGTGGAGCACTATTAAAGAAGTAACGCTAGAAACTGAGGTGTATGTAAAATGTTGTACTTAACCGTTGCCTTGCTGCTGTAGAAATCCAGACTCAAGAGGAAGATGTGTCACCTGACTACCTCTTATATACCTCCACCTAAGCTACCACCCCTTCTACACCTGATTGGCTACCCCATCTACACTGCACCTCTATGGGTAAGTGACACTCTGATTTCTATCTTTGTCATACCATCCCACACTGCACAGACTCTTATATTCCCTCATGCCTAGGCAGCCCTCGCTCTCTCTTATCACAGCAGATTGTTATGTACCATAACGAAATATAAAAGCGTGCGCAGAAGTTGATGATATACAGTATGAGCGTACACGTGATTTCATCGCTCCGCTTACCTCACTCCGTATCAACGTAATCTACTCTAAAGGTCTCATTAGTATATTGAGCCATAAATATGATTTACAGGACACTAGTACAGCCCTTTCTGCATGCTTAGTGTATATATATATATATATATATATATATATCTACTGTATATGTATATTTTTCAACCCTGTCCTCACCCCCCTTCTCTCCAATACACGTCTCCTAAGCACTGTCCTTGATTCTTGCACACGGTGACTCACTCTTTTCAGGTCTTATCCCGTGTATTTATTGGTGTGAGTGCACAATCTGGGGGTGTTTTGTTTGTATTATTGATTTCTGAAGCTTTGAGGACACAGTATAAAGTGCGGCGGGAGGCCATGTGTGCGGCGGGGGGCGATGTGTGCAGCGGGGGCCATGTGTGCGGCGGGGGGCCATGTGTGCAGTGGGGGCCATGTGTGTGCGATAAACTGCTCCGGCAATGTAAAAACATTCCACAACGACGTAGAGGCTGCGCTAATATCACCAGGCGACTCTTCTTGGGTGTCATTAGTATTTTTGTGGCATCCATTTGTTTCCATGGTAACGGGTCAGTGATGCAGGCAGCAGGAAGGTGGCGTGGATGCTGGTCGCCGTGGAAACGCTTATCATTGGCCTTAGAAGCTGCCGGTGCCTATGACGGGTGGCTTTAATTCACGGATTTACATACTATTACGGCTCGCACAGGTCTCAGGGTCTGCTCACTGGAAGCCATGATCACTACCTGGAATATTAACATGACCTGGATCATCATAAAAAGTACGCATAGTATGAGGTAAATTTACTAACGCTTCTAACGTTTTCTAGGATGCAAAACAGAAATGATAGACAAAACCTGATTGGTTGCTATGGGCAACTGCAACTCTTCATTTTTAGAAGCTTTGTTTGTTACCCCATAGACTGCACAGTGCGATTGATTTGGAACTCATAGCTTTGGTGCAGGCAGCTTCGCCATATGGTCGGAATCCAGTGCCAGTCCCGGCGTATAGCTGGCATGTGTTACCAGGCTTATAACGCGCCAGGATGAGAAATGGAAGTACCAGGAATCACTTGCAGTTGGCGTTATGTGTCCTCTATACATATGTTATCCCGACCCACACAACCACCGATATCAGCTCTGTCCCAGTAGTGACTTGTTACATAGGGCCTTATTCTGGTTGGTGCGGGCCGGCCGTACGCGTACGTTCCGGGGTTTTTAATGATCTGCGTATGCGTACCATCTCCAATGCGCAGGCGCGAACACTCCACAACGCTTACGGACGGGTCTCTCCGTGCGAAAAAACCTGTACGCGAGAGTACGGTCATTGGGGGCGGCATAGGGGCGTGTTGAGGGGAGCGGCCGAAATAATGAGGGAAAATGGGCGTAAACATGGGCGTACACGGGGGTGTGCACCAAAAATGAACGGTGCTACTACCGCTCGATCGGCTAAAGCACCGTTCATTTCGGACACAAAACAGGCGGCCGCCAACCGCCACCTCAGACCACCCCTACAGATACCGCATGACAGCGTGCGCCTGGGTTTGCTAATTTACGCTGATTACTACTCAAACACATACACCTGAATGTAATAAGCAATGCTGCAGTCTATTAAGTCAAAACCATGATTTCACTACCTGCAAGCCACACACAGCACTCAAACACATTGGAAGCTTATCTTTCTATACTTCTCGACATTTAAAGGTTTGTTTAATTTAAGGTAAGAATCTTTGTAAGACCTGCTTATATATGCTAAGGTAGGTATTTGTTAAACAGTTATACACATTCACTACGTGCTTTCATAGACTTTACACAGTAGCACACTCAATCTACACAAGTCGACATGTGTCAACGTGTTCACTCTAATACAAACATAGGTTTCGTATTTATGATACAATAACATAAACCACATCTAACACCTACAAAGGATGTTTCAGCAATGTTTTAACATATGCATTCCTACACAAATGTCCCTTTTGACCCTTGTTTGTGTACTTCACCCACTCCATGAGGAAATCATTGTTCTGGACCTGCTTTTACCTACTAATGTAGGAGCTACCTCACCTGCACACAAACTGCTTTCTCACCTATTAAGTTGCTCTGCACATGTGCTGACACAAACTAATTAGCAGGGAAAAGTTGGATATGAACATGTGAATGGCCATGGAGAGGGTTACACATGGTAAACTTCTACCACACTTCAAGAAATGCTCAAAAATACCCTGGTCAGTAAGTACACATAAATGTATTATTTGTTTCACACAAGAAATTACACATACAACAATTGTGTTGTAATTGGGAAAATTAATTTATTTGCTGTTCAGCATCACAGCTTATTTGCCACTTTAATGTCATAAATAAAAATAAAATATAAAATATACACAAAAATAAAAATCGGCCAGAACAAGAGGTTGCATATAACATGTGTTACCCTGCAAATGCAATGGTGAAAGAAATGTGGACACCAGAATACGTACTGCAACAACCAGGGTGAATACTAAGCATGATACACACCACCAAAAATTTATCCTGCATTTCTAGAGGTCAAAATAAGAACTTTAATGCCCATGGCACGAAAATGGATCGATGGCCAACTCAGGAAGTGGATGTCCAGTGCAATTTAAACATTTGGGGTCCAACCACAGAGGAAGTGAACCAGGTGTCATTATTTGGGCCCTTTTTTCCCCTTTTTAGATGGGGCCTTGGGGACAGGGGCCTTTGGCTCTGATGGCTTGCGCGGCCTTCCCCTACTGGACACAGGAGGGTCAGCAGAGGTGGAAGGTTGGGGAGCAGCTTGGGGTGGGCCAGCAGATGGGGGATTGTCCCTTAGGGACCTGGCGGGGGTGAGCAGCTCCACCAGAATGTCATTCTGGCGGCTGAATTGCTGGACAATGCTTTGCATGCCAGCCGCCAGAGTGTCATTGATCCGGTTTAAGGCCTCACACTGCTGTGTCTTTGTGGTCTTCCAATCTGCCAGAAATTCCATAACCTTCTGCTGACAGACCGCAGACTCCTCCCCTCGCTGCTCCATCCTCTCCAGTATCACCTTCCACCTGGCATCCCATGTGTCCTGTGGCTGGGGGTGTCGTGTTGGTGGAGGCTGGACCACTTGCTCCACCTGTGGCTCTGCAGAGGAAGATGCTGCCGGTTCATCCTGTGTTTCTGCTTCTTCTAGGATAATAATTGAAAACAATGTCACCATCACATACGCACTAAAAAATATCTTTCCAAATACAATGCATTACTGTGACTTACCATCAAAATCATCAGCAAAGACCTCCACCGGGAGCTCACTATCCACATTGGATATCCCCCTGACCTCGGCCACATCAATAACATCCAAGGCGTCCTGCTCCAGGGGGGTATATTCCAAATGATCTGGCATAGGCCCCCTCCCGGTGGACATGCTGTGGTTGTACCGGTCAGTCATCTTCCTCTTCAGTGTAGTTTTGAAGTCTGACCACCTACAAGTTAAAAAATACAAATATCACCATGAGATATGTGCACCACTGTGCTAGTGAACATCATGACTACGTTACATTTCCTAGTGTGGGTGATCTTATGTTTTTTAGCCATATGTGTCCCACACACACATTAATGTCTCCATTATGAGGCATTTCGGTGTCTCATCTCATTCATTAGGCCACTAAATGCACATACATAGATCACGCAGAAATGACATCATCCATGGCCAAATTATGCACCTCCACCTGTTGTGAAACTACACATTCCACCATAGCTTGACAGTGTGGTTATTATGGAGTAATTTAACTATGGGAAGGCATACTGGGATGTGTAGTTTCTCACCAGCTACATGTGCACAGTTTGGTCATTCTTGTTTCAGTAGCATCATATGGAACATGTTACAACAACTCTTTTTCAACAACACACTTTCTGTTGTCCCATCACATACTTCACATGAGCAGAACTGTGCCCATAACCTCACATCACACCAATGGTGCATGTTTCATATATAAATGTGGGTTATTAGACATGGTTGTGTTCACATGTGACATTGAAGTGTAGCACTATCTACAAACACACCTTTCTATTATTCTCAAAACATACATGTAACATATGTACACACATATGACATTATCAGGGGGAGAAACACACTTGCCTTTTCTTCACTGCTAGCCAATCTCTGACCACTGGTGACACCTGGTTCACTTCCTCTGTGATCTTGTCCCAAAGGTTTCTCTTTGCACTGGCACCCGGCTTCCTGGTTGGCAATTCGATCCATTCGGGTGCCCTGGGCACTAAAATTCTCAATTCTGCCTCTACAAATGCAGGGTTTCTCTTTTTGGTGGTGGTATCCTGCTCAGTCCTCGCCCTAGATGTTGCAGCTCGTTTTCTGGTGGCCCCAGTTCTCTCACCATGCACCTGCTGGGTCACACCTGTTTGGAGAGATGCAACCTCTTGTTCTGGCTGGTTGCTTGGCCCTTGTGTAGCTGGTGGCATTGCAGTAGTGGCTGTTAGTGAGGGGCCCCCTTGATCTTGGGTCCTCCTTGTCCTCTCCTGCTCCCTGTGCCTCAACCTTTCAAGCAAGGATTCTGCTCTTGCTCTCTGTAGAGCGTCCTCAGCTGCGGAATCATCTGAGCTAGACATGTTTGCAGCAATTCTGGCCTGCATCTGCCTGAATATTTATATGGTAATCTCCCGCCATGAACAAGGGGGCGTATATTTTTCCCGCAATGTAGTAGCTAATTTACGCCGATATTTCCCGGCGATAATTCCCGCTTAAATTACGCAGGTCTCAACGCACCTGAACATTCACCTGTACATGCACATACACAGGTTGTGGACCATTGTGTGCTACATGGTGAAATGTGTGCACCTGTCATTCCAATGATGAGTGTTGTCAGGTGGTATCTGTTGGAGTTTGTGTATGCTTTCTGAATCACATTTCAAAACATCACGTTATAATGCTTTCCTTACATATGTAATGAGTATGAAATTGTCATACACCAACATGTTGTATTGTGCCTTTTTTAGCAGCGTATTTATTAGTAGACGGTTGCGTGTATTATTTTCAGCACACTGTATATACAGTACGGCTCTCTATAAATTGAAAGCATACTGTTGGTTATGGTGTGTGTATATCAGAACGGTCCGCGTAAGTTTCTATTCGCATCCAGTTTGTTAATGTAAGAAGGATTAATAAAGTTAATACTAAACAAACAAGTTTTTAGACCAATCAGCAAGCACCAAAAGTTATATATGTACCTGCAATTAATAACTGCGCCATTGCCAATATGTCTTCAACCAGGGCTAACGCCTTTTCGAACCAGGAGCTGGTGGCCCTGGTTGAGGTGATGGACAGGCGCCTGGGGTCCAGGGGCCCATATGTGTCCAACATGGACAAGCGGCGGGCATATAATGCTGCCCGCCGGCTAATATACGCCCGGACCGGCATCCGCAGAAGCCTGGCCCAAGTGGAGCGGCGCTGGTCTGACCTGCGCCGGCGGCAGCCAGTGATGCTATGCTCAATTCGCCGCCATATTGCCCGATGTAAGTTTTTATTTACTAGTATGTCTGCGTATTTAGCAATGATTTCTGTACTTTTTATAAATATGTTCATGGGTATGTGGGTGTATAGGGGTGTATAGAGGGTGTATAAGGGGTGTATAGGAGGTGTATAAGGGGTGTATAGGGGGTGTATAGGGGGGTATATGTAGTAGCTCTGTTTTTGGGTGTAGCATATCAATTAGTTAGCATGATAAATGTATGAAATATAACAGAAATGATAATTTGTAAGGTTATGAGCATGACTAATGTGAATTTTTCATTCCCCCATTTTTATGAAACCAAACCTTCGATTTCTATGCCATCAACATGAACATTTCAGGACGCGCAAGGGCACGCATGGAAGCCCGGGAGGAGGCAGCCCAGGAGGAGGCAGCCCGGGAGGAGGCAGCCCGGGAGGAGAAAGCCCGGGAGGAGGAAGAGGAGGAGGAAGAGGAGGAGACATTGGGACCTGCTGGTGACCACCCCATTTCTACATCCCCTTCCACCAGCCACTCCCCTACCCCCACCCACACCCCCACCCCTACCCACCCCCACACCCCTACACCCACCAACACCCCCTCCCCACCCCATTTCCAACCCCCCTACACCTCCCCACCACCCACCCCCAAACCTCTCCAATCCCCACTCCAACCCACTACCTGTTTCCCAAGTCTAATCCCATCCCCCTTGCTCCTGACCCCCCCAACCACTGGACACCCAACCAGCGGCGAGCAGGATGGCTCAACTAGCCGTAAGTAAATAATGTGTCTAATGTTTACCTACACATTTCTACACATAAACAATCACAACAACCACATATGTGTATCCAACATCAACATTAGTTGCAACATATCACTGCTTGGCGACCATGAGGTGTGGCATAACAGTACATCCAATGACATATCCGACATTAGTGGTGTTGTAGTTATGTGGGTCCAGGTGTTGTGTAACTCCACTTCACAGCATGATGTGCAACATAAATTTATAGATTGTTTTGTTAATAGTGTGTGAGGCCATGCGGATGCATGCTTTATAAACATAGCTTTAGGCCTATAATTTGTACAGCAATGTCCTAAATGTAAAATAGTAAGGAGTGCTTAAGCCGCAACAATGTCATAACCCTTAAATAGCACAGCCTAATTGTGAGGTTAGAGGTGAGTCCCCCAAAACAAAACTACCAATTGGGATACAGCATACATTCATCCAAGAAGGAGTAATTTATTTAATGTTATGTAATATGTACAGTATGTGTGTCAACAGAATAGTATTTAGGACCGTGTTTACAGCATACCCATCTTCAATGTAGTTTAAAAATGTATGTGGCCTTCACACTTAACTCACAACTTCTTATTATGTACAAATACAACAAACATTTGTGTATATTATATATTAAATATAATGTTTTTTTCCCTTCACTACAGACACTGAACAGCACCAGGAGGAGGTGGACCGGATAATGAGGGAAATCTTCCTGACCCTCCTATATCTCTCCATTCTTTTTGGACAACTGGAGGCCCTCATTTAATAATTTTTTTTGTTTTAAATTGTTGTTGAAAAAAATACAAGTTTTTTTACAGTTAGAAGTTTCCTGTGTTGTTATTCATAAATATATTTGAGGGTTTGTAAAGGCAGGTACATACAGATGTGTAATATCACTTATATTTGTAACTAGGTGATTCATCGCGCCCTACGGCGCTCTTCACACCGTCGTAAGGGGCTGCGCCCCCATAATTTGTGAACGTTTGTATATGAGAAATATGGTTAGAATTGTATGAAAGATGCCCTGTATTGCAACTTAGGTGTCCGCGAATCGCGGGAGGGGGGGTCGCGGAGGGTGCTGCGAATTGCAGGAGGGGGGGTCGCGGGGGGTGCCGCGAATTGCAGGAGGGGGGGTTGTGAGGGGGTGGATGCTGCGAATCGCGGGAGGGGAGGGATTGCAGAGAATCGCGGGAGGGGGGTCGCGGGGTGGGTTGCCGCAAATCGCGGGAGGGGGGTTACGGGGGCGGGGTTGCGGCGAATCATGGTAGGGGGGGTCGCGGGGGGTGTGCCGTGAATCACGGGAGGGGGGGTCACGGGGTGGGGTGCCGAGAATCGCGGGGGGGGTGGGGGGGGTGTGACGCGAATCGCCACAAGAAAAAATCAACACAGAAAGGTCAACACATGTAAATGTTGACATAAGTGTGGCACTTCATTGGTGTCCATGTCGACACATGAGAATGAATATGAAAACATTCAAAAAATGAAAAAAAAAACTTCAAAAACTCATGTCAACCTTTTTCATTGTCGACCATAGCCATGTCAGTGTTTTCCATGTGCAATTTAATTCTGGAGCTGCCGCGAATCGTGGGGGGTGCCGCGAATTGCGGGAGGGGGGGTCGCGGGGGTGGGTGCCGCGAATCGCGGGAGTTATGGGGCGGGGGTTGCGGCGAATCATGGGAGGGGGGGTCGCGGGGGTGTGCCGTGAATCACGGGAGGGGGGGTCACGGGGTGGGGTGCCGAGAATCGCGGGGGAGGTGTGTGTGTGTGTGCCGTGAATCGCGGGAGTGGGGGGGGGGGGGGTGTGACGCAAATCGCCACAAGAAAAAATCAACACAGAAAGGTCAACACATGTAAATGTTGACATAAGTGTGGCACTTCATTGGTGTCCATGTCGACACATGAGAATGAATATGAAAATATTAAAAAAATGAAAAAAAAAAACTTCAAAAACTCATGTCAACCTTTTTCATTGTCGACCATAGCCATGTCAGTGTTTTCCATGTGCAATTTAATTCTGGAGCTGCCGCGAATCACGGGGGGTGCCGCGAATTGCAGGAGGGGGGGGTCGCGGGGTTGGGTGCCGCGAATCGCGGGAGGGCGGGGTTCACAGGGGTTCCGGTGGGGGGTTGCCGCGAATTGCGGGAGGTGGGGGGTCACGGGGGGTGCCGCGAATCGCGGGAGGGGGGGTTGCGGGGGGGGTGTGACGCGAATCGCCACAAGAAAAAAATCAACAAAGAAAGGTCAACACATGTAAATGTTGACATAAGTGTGGCACTTCATTGGTGTCCATGTTGACACATGACAATGAATATGAAAACATTCAAAAAATGAAATAAATTTTCAAAAACTCATGTCAACCTTTTTCATTGTCGACCATAGCCGTGCCAGTGTTTTGCATGTGCCATTTAATCCTGGGGCTGCCGCGAATCGCGGGGGGTGCCGCGATTTGCGGGAGGGGGGGGGGGTTGCGGGGGGTGGGTGCCGCGAATCGCGGGAGAGCGGGGTTCATGGGGGTTCCGGTGGGGGGTTGCCGCGAATTGCGGGAGGGGGGGGGTCGCGGGGGGGTGCCGGGGTGCCGCGAATCGCCGGAGGGGGGGTTGCGGGGGGTGTGACGCGAATCGCCACAAGAAAAAAATCAACACAGAAAGGTCAACACATGTAAATGTTGACATAAGTGTGGCACTTCATTGGTGTCCATGTCGACACATGAGAATGAATATGAAAATATTAAAAAAATGACAAAAAAACTTCAAAAACTCATGTCAACCTTTTTCATTGTCGACCATAGCCATGTCAGTGTTTTCCATGTGCAATTTATTCTGGAGCTGCCGCGAATCACGGGGGGGTGCCGCGAATTGCGGGAGGGGGGGTCGCGGGGGTGGGTGCCGCGAATCGCGGGAGGGCGGGGTTCACAGGGGTTCCGGTGGGGGGTTGCCGCGAATTGCGGGAGGTGGGGGGTCACGGGGGGTGCCGTGAATCACGGGAGGGGGGGTCACGGGGTGGGGTGCCGAGAATCGCGGGGGAGGTGTGTGTGTGTGTGCCGTGAATCGCGGGAGTGGGGGTTGTGGGGGGGGGGGTGTGACGCGAATCGCCACAAGATAAAATTAACACAGAAAGGTCAGCACATGTAAATGTTGACATAAGTGTGCCACTTCATTGGTGTCCATGTCGACACATGACAATGAATATGAAAAAATTTAAAAAAATTTAAAATAAATCTTCAAAAACTCATGTCAACCTTTTTCATTGTCGACCATAGCCATGTCAGTGTTTTGCATGTGCCATTTAATCCTGGGGCTGCTGCGAATTGCGGGGGGGGGGGGGTGCCGCGAATCGCGGAAGGGGGGTCGCAGGGGGGGTGCCGCCAACCGTGCAAGGGGGGGTCACGGGGGGGTTCTTTTTGCCGCGAATCGCGGGAGTGTGGTCGCGGGGGTTTTGTTTTCCGCGAATCGGGGGGGGGGGGGTCACGGGGGAGGGTTTGCCGCGATTCGCGGGAGGGGGGGGTCGCGGGGTGGTGGTTATGCCGCGAATTGCGGGAGGGGTCGTGGGGGGGTTCTTTTTGCAGCGAATCGCGGGAGGGGGGGTTGCGGGGGAGCGGGTGTTTTTGCCGCGAATCGCAGGAGGGGGGGGGGGGGGGGCGCGGGGGGGGAGGTTTTGCCGCAAATCGCGGGAGGGGGGCGCTCACCTGGTGGCTGTGGAGTAGCAGTGCTGGGCAACATGGGAAGGCAGTGGGTGTCTGGCACTGTCTGTGGGCTCACTGGGCTGGTTCTCTGTCACATACCTCCCAACATGACCCAATGCTCTGTTTCTAGACTTCCCCTTAATGTATGATTGCCATCACCTGTTTTAAACAGGTTAATTTCTCAGAAAGGTGTTCAGCACAGATGAAGGCAATCACACATTAAGAGGAGAGTCCAGGAACAGAGCGTTATAGACACAGACACCCACTTTGAGTGACAGATGTAGCCAAATATATAGGAGATTTGAGGTGAGGGGTAACGATTGATGTGTGAATGTGTGTGTTTTTGAGTTAAATAACACATAGTGAAAATGCATGAATGTTTATTGTTGTTAGATTAAAACATCACACATAACATCAGGGTAGGTATACATGTTACACATTTTGGACAAACTAATTATGGACATAATTTAGTACATACACACAAACACCAACATAAATTTATTTAAAAGTAAAAGCAATGTGGGGACACATAGATAGTGATTAAAATGCCACATTAGAACATAACAAATATACATGTAATGAGGGTTAAAATGTTGTGTTATTAGGGTCTTTATTAAGGTAGACAATTGAGTTAATAGAAAACAATAATTGAATAACAATTAGAATAATTAATTATTTGTCTTAATTATAGTTGAAAGGCAAGATTTGCAGGTCCATATATGTGAAGGGTATGCCAGCGTGCACGGACAAACGCTCACTCTCACGAGCGGTGACATAAGCTGAGTTTTCCATTGAAAACAATAGCGACCCGTCCGTGCAAGGTGGCGTACGCTCAGATAGCCGCAAGAAGTCGGTGGGAAGACGGACGAGAGACGTCCGTAAACGGTGGCGTACGCTCTGTTGTACGCCAGTTGTCGGAGTCTAAGGGCTGGTCCGTCCGTGTACGTTGGCGTACGCTCAATTGTACGCCACTCCCCTTCGACGGTGTTTCTGGCCGTACGTATGCGGCTGATTTGTGGGTGGACTTAACCTCAACGGCCGCGTACGCAGAGCGTACGCTAATATGGAACGTACGCACGTTTGGCCGCACCGATCAGAATAACCCCCATAGAGAGGGGGAGATGTACTAAGCCTTAGAGAGATAAAGAGGAGGAAGGTAAAGTACCAGCGAATCTGCTCCTAACTGCCATGTTACATATGCGCCATAGTCATGTACAGTACCAGCGGGGGTGGGTCCACAGCAAACTGGCAGGCATCATGATAAGTGCATGCTACCGGAAAAGTGGGTATGGCCTCACAACCACATCGCTACACTGCATTTACACTACACGCCGAACTACATCACTACGCTACACCCCCACTACGGGTGTGGTATAATTCACAGACAGTCGGGATTCCGACAGTCATTACTCAGACGTCGGAATCCCGACTGCACATCGGGGGGAGCGCAATGAAGCCCATTGCGGGCTCGCTGCGCTCGCCACCTATTTTATTCTCCCTCTATGGGGGTCGTGGACCCCCATGAGGGAGCAGGAAAAGCAAAAATAAAAGTAGCACTACTACACCAATGAACATGTGAAATATACCATTTAATAACATATAAAACAATTTAAAACACTTCAATTAAAGTGAGGAGGATCCGTTCCTATGTACACCGCCAATGATGTCCACAAAAACTCCAATGTTCCAAATCAAACTCTGGATAGATGAAGTAACACAGTCCCCATATGAGGGTGGTAGGATTTTATAGTTACCACAGTGATTGTCACCTGGAGATTATGTTCTTAATTGGATTGCATTGCAGCATGAGATTCTCCAAACATGGGTGATGTGGTCCAGAGATGGTAAGGAGACTGGAAGGGTGGCAAGAAAATCACTGAGGGCGGCTGGTCCGGATCCAAAAGATGGTATGATAAAAGTGCTGGGTGAAGTGTCCAGGGTATGCTCCTGACGCGTTTCCCTGCAGCTTTGTCAGAGGAATGACCATAGGACTCTGGAGCTGCATACAAAATCAAAGGTGCAGGTGCACAAATCAAACTCCCAATTTAAATTTTTTAGCAAGGTTCTTCGCTTATTTATGGCCATAAGTAACGGCTTGCCCACCGCGTCCAGGTGACCTCATTAGTCGGGCAAGTCCCTTACATTTTGGGGGGTACAAATCTTGGGCACAGGGCACCCCAAAATGGTGCAGCCGAGTGACCCCAGGGCAACACAAGACTGAAAGAAATATATAGTGGTATAAAGTGAGGATAGGTTAGTGAGAGAGGCTCAGTGGTGCAAGTAGAATTTTTTTCTTGGTGGTACTGATAGCCTCCACCAAAAATGGGCGTGGCCATGTGTCATGAGGGGGCGTGGTCACACAAAGCTAGAGGAGTGACTAAATGACATGGTGTGGCATCAGGAGTCAGGGAATGAGAAACTGGGAATGACTGGGGGTGGGTTGGCTCTTGCTTGGGGGAGAGCCAGGCAGCTTGTGCTTACAATAGTGGAGCCTGCTCTTCATGCTGTCGGCGCCGCTGATGCCGGTCAGAGTGACAGGCTAAATCAGCAGTAGCCGGTAGCTGCATACAGCACCAATCATAACGCTGGGTGGGCGGGCTGCGGATGCATTATATTTAGACTTAAAATAAAAATAGAATTGACAGTGGGTCAGGGGGTAAGTGGTACTGCGTACCTGCAACATATTTTTTACAGGTACTCCGTACCACGCCGTACCCCCTTACTTGCAACACTGGAGAGGCTGCTAAAGATAGCAGGGGTAAGTAAGGGCCTTATTTTGGTTCATTCTTTCTGCCAAAATCCTTCTTAGATGGGCAAAACCATGTGCACTGCAGGTGGGGCAGATGTAACATGTGCAGAGAGAATTAGATTTGGGTGGGGTTTTACTTCAAAGTGAGATCTATATTGCAGTGTTAAAATAAAGCAGTCAGTATTTTCCCTGCACAGAAACAAAATAACTCACCCAAATCTAATTCTCTCTGCACATGTTACATCTGCCCCCCCTGCAGTGTACATGGTTTTTTCCATCTAAGAAGGATTTTGTCAGAAAGAATGAACCAAAATAAGGCCCTAAGTGAGAGGTAAAAAAAGAGAGATAAAGTAGTGAGAGGTGAAGTAGTGAGAGGTAAAGGTGAGAAATGAATTACATTGAAATAAAACACACAATAGGTGTACTGGCCAATCAGGAGCCGACTTTCATGGCTCCTGATTGGCCGCTAGGCGGCTCCTGATTGGCCAGAATTCATTCTTAGTACAGACGCCGAGGAGGAAGGATCTCTGCGGCTCTGACAGTCGGGGAGCTTTGCTGGAGTCGCCGGCAGCGTGAATAAGAAGCAAGAAGATGGAAGAAGAAGGAAGAAGGCCTGGACTACGTCGGACCAAGCCAGAAGAACTTCCATGGAGGACCTGGGTGAGTTGGATTTCCTTCCACAGGTCCACCATAAATTTCTTCGGACCCGGACCTGACGCCGACATGAAGATCGACATGATGAAGAATGACGACATGATCCGGAACCAGGACAAGGCACCGGATCAAGACTCTGGGATCTACCTACGGGATCAAGATAGGTAAGTATCAGTGTGTGTGTAATGTATGTATTAAACTTTTATTTTACAGGTGTCAGTGTGTATTTATTTAACTATTTTTTTTACTGTGGAACTACAAGTGCCAGCGGGCCCTTTAATGCCCTGCAGGCTGGGACTTGTGGTTCTCCAAGTCCCAGCTTGCAGTGGAGGCTTGCTGGGACTCATAGTTCCACAGTTTAAAACAATAGTTTATTCATCTTTTTTTTACTCCAAGATCAGTTCGATGCCCAGGGGCATCGAGGACAGCACCAGGCTTCAGCCTGGTCAGGTAAGTCCTGGAGGGGGGGGACCCCTTTATTGGGGAGGTCCCCACTCCCCCAGGGCCCCTGGCCAGGCTGACTGGTCAGAGGGTTAATGCTTTGGCCGGGGACACTTGTATAAAAAGTCTCCCCCCGGCTGTGGCATTACCCTGCTGGCTGGTTTGGCCTGGGGCTGGTTCTTAAAATACGGGGGACCCCTAGTCATTTTGTCCCCCATATTTTAGGAACCAGCCCCGGACCTGGAGCCTGGTTGTTAAAAATCGGGGAACCCCTATTTGCCGGGTTCCCTGATTTTTAATTACCGGCCCGGCTCTTTCAGCCTGGTGCTGGTTACGGCTGTGGGGGGGACCCCACGCCGTTTTTTTTTTAAAAATTTATTTAATTTTCTATTTTTTTTTTACTCTAAAGCCTGCACGGATCTGACTGATCCGTGCAGGCTAAAGCCAAATACGACAGGACAATGAAGGTGTATTTTCCTGTCATATTTGCATGGCTGTTTCACACCACTTAGCAGCCGTATTGTCAGTACGGCTGCTTAGTACATCAGGAACCACCATTCTTTTGAATGGTGATTCCTGTCGTATCCTATCGATGGTGTAGACATTCGTATTTGTAAATACAAATACGAATGTCCCATCAATAGGAATACGAATTGTTGTATTTTTGGGATTGTAAATCCCGAAAATACAAATGTGTAAAAAATAGGTGTATTTCTGCCTACGAATACACCTATTTTTTACGAATCCATATTGGTAAATTTCCCCCTTCATCTCAGGAGGCCGCCATCTTGGGTGAGGCGGCTGCCTTCTCCTGCTCCCCTCACACTTTACCTGCAGCCACATATTAAAAAAAAAAGCATTTCCGGGTCGGGGGAAGAAAAAGTGACGGTATGATATACCGTCCCATACCGCCCCACTTCGACCACTGATTAGGAACATAATCTCCAGGTGACAACCACTGTGGTAACTATAAAATTCTACCACCCTCATATGGGGACTGTGTTAATTCATCTATCCAGAGTCTGATTTGGAACATTGGAGTTTATGTGGACATCATTGGCGGTGTACATAGGAACGGATCCTCCTCACTTTAATTGAAGTGTTTTAAATTGTTTTATATGTTATTAAATGGTATATTTTGCATGTTAATTGGTGTAGTAGTGCTACTTTTATTTTTCCTTTTCCTATCTTCCTGTTGAGAGGTCACTCACCCCTCTTAAGTAGCTGCTTCGCAACACACCCCTAGCTAGCGCACGCTTTTTTGTTGCTCTGCAACTTATCTCCCATGAGGGAGCAGTCGGGATTCCGACGTCAGAGTATTGACTGTCGGAATCCTGACTGTCGGGAAGCCGTCCGGCACCCCCCGCTACATGCCACAACACACTACACTACACTACACTACATCTCCCTACACGTTGCATTACATTACTACGCTGTATCCCCACTACACGCCGCATTCAATCACTACGCTACATCCCCACTACATGTCGGATTAAATCACTAAACTACATCTCCACTACATGCCGCACTACATCACTACACTACATCCCCCTACAAGCTGTACTAAATCACAATGCTACATCCCCACGACATGCCGCACTAAATCACTATGCTACATCCCCACTACATCACTACACTACATCTCCACTACATGCCGCACTACATCACTACACTACATCCCCCTACACGCTGCACTAAATCACTATGGTACATCCCCACAGCATGCCGCACTAAATCACTATGCTACATCCCACTACATCACTACACTACACTACATCTCCACTACATGCCGCACTACATCACTACACTACATCCCCACTACACCCACACTAAATCACTACGCTACATCCCCACGACATGCCACACAAAATCACTATGCTACATCCTCACTACATGCCGCACTACATCACTACACTGCATCCCCCTACATACCACACTACATCACTACTCTACATCTCCCTACACACTGTACTACATCACTACACTACAGCCCCTACACACCATACTACATCACAACACTACATCACAAAACTACATACCACTACACACCTCACTACATCACTACACTACATCTCCCTACAGGCCACAGAACATTGCTACACTAGATTCCCCTACACACCACACTACTTTATCACACCTATACACCACACTACATCAATACACACCATTTTTTGTTAGTAACTGTGCTTTTCCTACTACTGATGGTTTGCGGAAAGTTCTACTTTTGTGTGAAATTTTGAGTGCAAGGACTGAGACGCCAGTGCAAGGACTGAGACGCCAGTGCAAGGACTGAGACGCCAGTGCAAGGACTCTAAAGGCCTCCATACACTGAGCTGACTTGGTCCGATTTCCAATCGGCCCGTTAAATCAGACCAAACCGGCTGCCCCTGACATGCCGTTGGGTCCGTTCTGCGGTCCCTTGCGCATCAGACCTGACCAGGTGGTCGGACCTGCTGCCCGTCCAACCACCCGTCCTGGGACCTCCCTCCTAATGCGTCCCTGCTGCCTGGAAGGTCCTGGGCGAGACACCCTGGGTATCGGGTGTCCGTTCACTGCTGCAAGACATCACAGCAGTGTATGGGCACCTTAAGTGTCCGTATACACTGTAATATCGTCTGTTGCGCCACCATCAAAATGTGTACCACATACTGTACGTCAGATGCAAATCCTTTAACTGAATGGGGCACCCAAAGTTCAAAGTGGGGGCCGCACCAACTGCCACCAACTATCACCCAAAACTGACTCACAGCCCCTCCTGAAACCCCCATTGCCCCTTAGTCATGAGGTCGATCCAATGCATAGGAAACTTTAAAGGTCGTTTTTATCAATGAGTTATATTGTTATCACTCATTAGATAAAGGGTGCTCCAGCCAATCAGCTCCTGACATTGTTTAGCACATGGCAGCAGCTGATTGGCTGAAGCAGCCATTATCATACGTATCATACCATTTAGATCTGTGGCACTTCCCGATAATAAAGGATCAATTCTAAGATTTATTGGAAAGTCCTCGGAGCTTATTAGAGACCTGTTTAAGTACCTGGAAGTTATTAAACATGATTGGGGGAACCTGGCCAATCCCAATCTCCACCCCAGGTGTTACTATATGACTCCATTCAGTAGTATATGATCTCTTATTATTTGCAGTCATCGGCCTGTATGGTGAAAGCCGCCTCAGAGTCATTCCTGACCCCTAATGTGCTGCATTCAGCTCTGTCGCAGGTATAAGGGACGGTAATTGGCAATTATTCTGTTACCCTTCCTCTAGTGTTCTGCTTCTCCCCAGAACAATCATCGTTACAAGACAATAGCAGTAAACCCTAAATATAAGGAATGCTGTTACTATGGTGACACATTGTGTCTGGAGTTCATTATCCCACAGCCGCGGGATTTCCTGTGTCCCATCCTCCGCCTTATACTGTACACTGTATCTATTGCCTGACTGAGCAGACATGGACGGAATCAGGAGGTTGTGTCACATTAGTCAGGTGCTGATATCGCATACTGTATATTGTCACATGCTAATATCTATCTATCTATCTATCTATCTATCTATCTATCTATCTATCTATCTATCTATCTATCTGTCTCAGTGGTGTAGCAATAGCCCCACAGACCCCGTGGTGGTTTGGAGGCATAGGTGGGTGCTGGGGGTCTACGAGGGCTATGGCTACCACTGCCTGGACCTGCAGATACTTGTCTTTTGTCCCGTCTCAACTGGCCCGATTGAAAATATCCGTCCCAAAATGGGCACCGCAGGCTCTATAGATACATGCGGCGAACGGAGGCTGAAGGTTGCTCTAACAAGGCCACACCCTCATTTTAGCCGCTGTGAGGGCATGGCCAACGCCTCTGTGAGCTTCTGGCCATGCCCCCTGCCCCCCCTGTGGATGTGCACAGCATCTAATCACTGTGGCAGAGTGTCGGGCAGGGGGACACCAACCCCCCCCCCCCTCCCCCCATCATGGGACACTGCCAGCTCCGGGCAGGACGTGGGATTGTCCCAAAAAAGCAAAAGAGGGACAGTCCCACAAAAATCATGACAGTTGGGAGGTATGCCTAAGGGTTGTAGGAATGCAGCCCACCAGGTAAAATCTGCCACCCCGCTCAGTGGAAGCCACTTCCTGCCTTTCACAGCGTCTATGGGCTGTTGGATCTATTGAGCAGGTGCCTCTTAGGGAAGGGGGGGCTTAGGGGTAATCTGCAGCCCCCCTTCTAAAAGAAAGTAGGATCCGCCGCTGGCAATAGTGTCAGTGGGTCAGGTGCCGGATGACGCGCCGACGGTCAGTATCCCAACGTCGGAGTCCTGACTGCCGGTGCTCCGATGGGGGGGATCCCAACTCACAGAGGCTATCTACCTTGTGGGGGTCCACGACCCCCATAGAGGGAGAATATAACCTGTGGCGAGCATAGCGAGCCACTGGGGCCGCAGCGTGGTGAGTGTAGCGAGGGGGGTTCCTTTGCACTCGTCAGACCACCGGCAGTCGGGATACCGATGTCGGGATACTGACTGTCGGGATCCCCACTGTCGGAGCCCCATACCACACCCAGTGGGTCATATGTGGCTGACACAGTCACTAACAGACAGGGGCTGGCTGGCAACTTTTAGCCTAGGGGGCAAGTCCAGAGCACTGGCCCATAATCAGCCAAGTCACCGTCGGAAGGAATGCTTTTGCGCGCCGTAGGCGCGCCGAAAAATTAGGGGCGTGGCCTATCATAAGGGGCGTTGCCTGTACCATGATTGTATTGTGTACCTGCAGATTGCACATTTTAGCGAACCTTGTAATACCCATTACACATAAAGCCACATGCCGTAATGCCAATTACACATTATGCTGAACACCATGATGCCAGTTACACATTACGCCCAACACTGCGATGCTAATTACTCAATACACCGCACACTGTGATGCTAATTACACATTATGCTGCACACCTTGATGCCCATTACACCCCATACTGTGATGGCAATTACCCAATGCTCCCCACACCGTAATGTCCATTACGCCCCATACCATGATGCCCATTACACCGCACAATGTGATGTCCACAGTGCCAGATATGCCCCCACAGTGCAAGATATTCCGCCACAGTACCAAATACACATATGCCCCCACAGTGCCAGACACAAATGCCGCCACAGTGCCAGATATTCTGCCACAGTGCCAAATACGCATATTCCTCCACAGTGCCAGATATGCCCCCAGAGTGCCAGAGACACATATGCCCCCACAGTGCCAGAGACACATATGCCCCCACAGTGCCAGAGACACATATTCCCCCACAGTGCCAAAGACACATATGCCCCCACAGTGCCAGATATGCCCCCACAGTGCCAGAGACACATATGCCCCCACAGTGCCAGAGACACATATGCCCCCTCAGTGCCAGAGACACATATTCCCCCACAGTGCCAAAGACACATATGCCCCCACAGTGCCAGATATGCCCCCACAGTGCCAGAGACACATATGCCCCCACAGTGCCAGAGACACATATGCCCCCACAGTGCCAAATACACATATGCCCCCACAGTGCCAGACACATATGCCCCCACAGTGCCAGATACACATATGTCCCCACAGTGCCAGATACACATATGCCCCCACAGTGCCAGATACACATATGCCCCCACAGTGCCAGATATGCCCCCACAGTGCCAAATACACATATGCCCCACAGTGCCAGATACACATATGCCCCCACAGTGCCAAATACACATATGCCCCCACAGTGCCAGATACACATATGCCCCCACAGTGCCAAATACACATATGCCCCACTGTGCCAGATACACATATGCCCCCACAGTGCCAAATACATATATGCCCCCACAGTGCCAGATATGCCCCCCACAGTGCCAGATACACATATGCCCCCACACAGTGCCAGATATGCCCCCACACAGTGCCAGATATGCCCCCACACAGTGCCAGATATGCCCCCACACAGTGCCAGATATGCCCCCACAGTGACAGAAACACATATGCTGGGGTGAGGGAGGGGGGGGGGGGAGAGCGCTTACCCACTCGCTAGCTGCGGGCCGTGCTGCAGCTGGATCAGCTTCTCCAGCCCTCCTGCGCTGGCCGCGGCTTCCAGAACACGGCCGCGGCTACAGGAAAATGGCCGCCGGCCTCCTGCACTGAGAACATGTCCTCAGTGCAGGGGGCCGGCGGGCCCAGGGGCGGGCTGGGCCGGGGGGCAGAGTGCCATATGCCCCCCGGGCCGCTTACCCACCCATTGGCTGCGGGCCGTGCTGCGGCTGGATCAGCTTCTCCAGCCCTCCTGCACTGGCCGCGGCTTACAGAACACGGCCGCGGCTACAGGAAAATGGCCGCCGGCCCCCTGCACTGAGGACATGTTCTCAGTGCAGGAGGCCGGCGGCCATTTTCCTGTAGCCGCGGCCGTGTTCTGGAAGCCGCGGCCAGCGCAGGAGGGCTGGAGAAGCTGATCCAGCCGCAGCACGGCCCGCAGCTAGCGAGTTGGTAAGCGCTCTCCCCCCCCCCCCCCTCCCTCACCCCAGCATATGTGTTTCTGTCACTGTGGGGGCATATCTGGCACTGTGTGGGGGCATATCTGGCACTGTGTGGGGGCATATCTGGCACTGTGTGGGGGCATATGTGTATCTGGCACTGTGGGGGGCATATCTGGCACTGTGGGGGCATATATGTATTTGGCACTGTGGGGGCATATGTGTATCTGGCACAGTGGGGCATATGTGTATTTGGCACTGTGGGGGCATATGTGTATCTGGCACTGTGGGGGCATATGTGTATTTGGCACTGTGGGGGCATATGTGTATCTGGCACTGTGGGGCATATGTGTATTTGGCACTGTGGGGGCATATCTGGCACTGTGGGGGCATATGTGTATCTGGCACTGTGGGGGCATATGTGTATCTGGCACTGTGGGGACATATGTGTATCTGGCACTGTGGGGGCATATGTGTCTGGCACTGTGGGGGCATATGTGTATTTGGCACTGTGGGGGCATATGTGTCTCTGGCACTGTGGGGGCATATGTGTCTCTGGCACTGTGGGGGCATATGTGTCTCTGGCACTGTGGGGGCATATGTGTCTCTGGCACTCTGGGGGCATATCTGGCACTGTGGAGGAATATGCGTATTTGGCACTGTGGCAGAATATCTGGCACTGTGGCGGCATTTGTGTCTGGCACTGTGGGGGCATATGTGTATTTGGTACTGTGGCGGAATATCTTGCACTGTGGGGGCATATCTGGCACTGTGGACATCACATTGTGCGGTGTAATGGGCATCATGGTATGGGGCGTAATGGACATTACGGTGTGGGGAGCATTGGGTAATTGCCATCACAGTATGGGGTGTAATGGGCATCAAGTTGTGCAGCATAATGTGTAATTAGCATCACAGTGTGCGGTGTATTGAGTAATTAGCATCGCAGTGTTGGGCGTAATGTGTAACTGGCATCATGGTGTTCAGCATAATGTGTAATTGGCATTACGGCATGTGGCTTTATGTGTAATGGGTATTACAAGGTTCGCTAAAATGTGCAATCTGCAGGTACACAATACAATCATGGTACAGGCAACGCCCCTTATGATAGGCCACGCCCCTAATTTTTCGGCGCGCCTACGGCGCGCAAAAGCATTCCTTCCGACGGTGACTTGGCTGATTATGGGCCAGTGCTCTGGACTTGCCCCCTAGGCTAAAAGTTGCCAGCCAGCCCCTGCCGGCGGCCATTTTCCTGTAGCCGCGGCCGTGTTCTGTAAGCCGCGGCCAGTGCAGGAGGGCTGGAGAAGCTGATCCAGCCGCAGCACGGCCCGCAGCCAATGGGTGGGTAAGCGGCCCGGGGGGCATATGGCACTCTGCCCCCCGGCCCAGCCCGCCCCTGCTAACAGACAGCCTAAATGAATGAAACATAATTCACACAGTTTCTGAAAGCCGATAAGAGGTTAAATAAATTCAGGCTCCGCTAACCATTAAAACACTTTTCTATTTCCCCTCTTATTGGCTGCTCTGTTACAGCTCCACATAGCACTAAAAAGCAGCAAAACTCTAATTAAAATCACTAATTAGAGAAATGCAGAGAGAGGGGGAATATTTGTGTCTCCAGCATGTTGGTGCGGTGCCAGCGAGCAGCCTGCCGCTCTCCGTCACCCATCTCATCGCCGGCTACTCACAACAGGGTTACTACTTATTTCACACGGATTTATTGCTGATCGGGTATTTAATGATTCCGACGGCGATCTTATGTTTAAAAAAAACTGACATTTTCCATAATTAAATACTGTAATTACATTTTCCAGTAAATAATTTACCAGCAGATATTGAACAATGTGTTGTGGTCAGAACCTGTTTCATTTGTTTAATAAGCACTATTTAAATGGAACGCCCGGCGGGGCATCAATGGGCCTCATTGAAAAATTTGGGTAAGGGCGGCGCAATTGTGTTCACGTCTCCTGGGTAGTATACAGCCTGACAGTAATTAACTATCGACTCTGATTCTAAATTATTTATTGTTTTAATTATTTCTGGTGGAGGGAAAAACCATACACCTCACATATTATCTCTCTGTGACCCCCTATACCACCTCTAAGCTGACGACACCCGAAATTTACCTCTATCCCTCCATCCTGTCTCATACCTGTATCTCCTCCTGGCTATCACAAACTAAATATGTCCAAATGGAAGCTTATTGTATTCCCCCATCCAGGACCCCTCCTCAATAACTCTCCCCACTTTTTTTGTTGACAGTACAATCCTCCCGTCCCACTCACTTCTACTGCCCAGCACTATTTCCAGAATCTGTCTTCTCCATCACTAGAATCAGACCGTTACTAACATGGATGCTATAGAAATTCTACTTTCCCACCTGGACTACTACAACCTTCTCCAGTCTGATCTTCCTCTCACTGCTTCAATCTATGCTCAGTGCTGCTGCCATTCTCATTTACCTCTTCCTCTGCTTTTTGGGGAACTCACCCATCTGCTAACTACACCAATAGATCCCCTTCCTCGTCATCATAAGGCTCACACTCCTCACCCTCACGTGTGAAGCCCTCTAGCCTACTCCAGCCTTATGTCTTCCAACCTCTCCTCCACTGACTGTATCACCTCCGCTCCAGTCACCTCCTTTCACCATCAAATCCAGGATATCTCCTGTGCTGCCCCACTGCTCTGGGCATCCACCACTTCATTTTTAATATACCTCTTCATCAAAGCCATCCTCATAGCCCATTACTCAGGCCCTGTGACCTCACACCTACTCTCTTTGGGGGTTATTCTAGTTCACTCGCAAAGGCACAATCACTCTCTAATGGACAAAACCATATGCACTGCAGGTGGGGCTGATGTAACATGTGCAGAGAGAGTTAGATTTGGGTGTTTTATTGTTTCTGTGCAGGGTAAATACTGGCTGCGTTATTTTTACACTGCAATATAGATATCAGTTTGAAGTACAAACCCCACCCAAATCTAATTCTCTCTGCACATGTCTCTCTTTAGTGAGTCGCTTTGCCCATCTTTAGTTGAAAGCAGACTATGCCCATACACGTTACAATTATTGTATACAATATCGCATCTCATCCGATCTCGGTTTTGCAATGAGATCAGATGAGATGAGATCTAGTACAAAAAGTATGTGCAGCACATACTTTTTGTACTAGATCTCATCTCATCTGATCTCATCGCAAAACCGAGCTGCGATGAGATGCGATATTGTATACAATAATTGTAATGTGTATGGGCACCTTAAGACAGTCTTCAACAATCACTATGCAGCCCAGGGCTGGGTGTGGGGGGCCCTGGACAACAAAATGATGTGGTAGCACCCCCCATCCCCGACGGAGGCCTGTGGCGCTACTAGTTCCCATCTGCCTCAGGGACCCAGCCGCTGACTTCCCGTCTGCCTCGGGGACCCCACTGCCTCCCCAGTGCTGCATGGACCCCGTTGCCCGGATCTCCACGCTGGCCAGGTACCAGGGGAGGAGGGGGGCACCGATTGTGTGGGGGTTCCAGGGCGACCGCCCCTGTCACCCCTTGGATAATCCATCACTGATGATGCCCGATGTAGAGGGCATCAGCCATGAAACAAGGCTATCGCAACACCATTGGTTCATGACCATTTGATGGTGGAAACATTGGAATCATCATGCCATCAAATGGTAAAAACACTATCATCACAAGTAAACCATCGATAGTCAGTGAATATCGGTCATCGATGTCCACCCAGCCCAGATATCCTGTGTATTTGCCTCATAAGCAGGTTTTCTCCCTGGATGGCCACACCCCCTTAGTGACACCTCTGCCCTAATCACCTGGTGTAAGATGATTCTCTATATGAACTATTTTGTAAGTGGAAGGGATTCCGTCATCTTGCTGTGATGGGGGCCAGGGGTGCCGGATGGCTCCCCGACAGTCGGGATTACAACAGTCATTTCTCCGACGTCGGAATCCCGACTGCTCCCTCGCGGGGGTCCACGACCCCCATAGAGGGAGAATAAAATAGGTGGCGAGCTCAGCTCGCCACCGTGCCCGTAGCGTGGCGAGCGCAGCGAGCCCGCAAGGGGCTTCATTGCGCTCCCCCCGCTGTGCAGTCGGTATTCCGACACCTGAGTAATGACTGTCGGAATCCCGACTGTCGGTGAATTGTACCACACCCGGGGCCAGAGCCGTCCTGTACTGGGGGTCAGCCTGGATATCTCTCCCATATCTGTTCCCGGTCAGCAATGACTTCTGGTCACAGCTTGGTACATGCACTTTCTGAAAGCTGCAGTCATCGGTGAATCAGATAATACAGTATCACTTAATGTAATTGATACGGCTGAGAGATGTCACTGGAGGTAAAGGAAATGACTCTACCATGACAAATATATTGATATAAGAGGTCTCATCATACAGTATATGGATTACAATGTGTCCATTATTAGGTGAATCTATAATGATCACACGGCGCAGCAAGCAGCAATGATATCTGTACCGTGATTGGTGCAATTATCTGCTATATTTCCTCCTGAGAATTTCCACCTATGGTAGAATGACATCACATTCTGCTATGACATCACCTAGCTGCCTTCTAATGCCAGGGTGCACAGATGGTGAATGCAGGGATAACTGGGTCTGCGGCTGAATGTGCTTAAAAGGGCATATTGCCCCCACCAGCCACCACCACCCACACACAATGCCGACTATCCAGAACCTCAGGTGAACGTATGGAAGTGGCGCCTTAGAAGTCCAACACCTGATGTCAATTCCGCTGAGCTTTATTCCATTAAGTTCTCCCTAATGGCCTGTTGTGGAAAATATGAGCAGGTTATACAGTACACAGATTTATGTAGCACCCCTGGGGCGGGAGATGGCACTGCTGCTGTAGGAAAGAATCCTCCACAGATCAGAGAGAACACCAGGGGTCAAATTAGGACATCAGACAATGTACATTAATAGGACTGTGAAAGGAGAACAATACATATGTACAATGTTACTACCATGTTTCAGTGGTGTCTACTGTATTCCAATAGTGGGGTGCCATTCTTATCTGTCTCTATAACAGTATCACTGACAGTAGGGGTATATGTACTACATAGCTGCCTACCCTCCTACATTCTACAGGAGACTCCCTGACATAGCAGCAATCTCCCTCTCTCCCTCATTAGTCTAGCAATCTCCCTCATTTCACCTAGCCCACATTACACTGTTACATCATAGTTACCTCCCCCCCTGCATTCTGCAGGAGACTCCGTGACATAGCAGCAATCTCCCTCTCTCCCTCATTAATCTAGCAATCTCCCCCATGTCACCTAGCCCCCATTACACTGTTACATCATAGTGACCTCCCCTCCTGCATTCTGCAGGAGACTCCCTGACATAGCAGCAATCTCCCTCTCTCCCTCATTAGTCTAGCAATCTCCCTCATGTCACCTAGCCCACATCACACTGTTAAATTTTGGGGGGAAAAAGGAATGAGAGACAGATAGATTTACATTGAATCATCAGCACCATTTCCCAGCACTTTACCCAGTATAGTATCTCGGTACTTATGTATTATCTGGGCTCCCATGTTAAATGCACCCCATTTTTTCATACCCCTACTATCCAACTACGCATGGAGTTGATTTTATATAGTGTGGCGAGCGCAGCGAGCCTCGCAAGGGGCCGCGGTCTCATAAGAAAAACGGGAGCCCAGATATTACATAAGTACCAGTATCTCTTACTAACTGCGTTGGGGATCATCTACATTTGGATATAAGTCATTTTAAAAGATTCCTCCATGATATACACACCCACGCTTCTAGGTGCCACGTTCACAATCTCTTTTCACAATATCTCCATATATGGAACTAGACACGCTCTGTGGGTGGAGTATGACACACCCCCTAAATGGGGCGCTGTGCAAAATTCTACTACCAACTATAATCTCCCTGAAACTAGTTTTCATAAGTAGTGAAGTATGATGTACTAAGACCTGGAGAGAGATAAATTACCAGCCAGCCAGCTCCTAACTGTCATGTACAGGTTGTATTTGAAAAATGACAGTTAGATGGGTATTTGGTCATTGGATTGACACATAAAAGGTCGACAACTATTGTCGACACACAAAAGGTTGACACATGAAAAAGGTAAACATGCTTTAGGTCGACATTTAACAAGGTTCAACACAAGCAAAAGGTCGACATGCAAATGTTTGACATGGAAAACCGACTTTTTTATACTTCGTTATCCTGGTGGGCATAGAGGGAGAATATAATAGTGTGCCGACGCAGTGAGCCATGCAAAGTGACGCGGTACACATACTGTGCCTGTGTCAACATATGTTGACATAGACACCAAAACCCATGAAAAACTCATGTCGACCTCTTACCGTGTTGACCATTTACATGTCGACCATTTGCTTGTGTCGGCATATTCTCCATGTCGACCTACAGCATGTTGACAGTTTTCAAGTGTCGACCTACTGTCTGTTGAACAATAGTGGTCCCCGAGTCCCTGGCACCTTCATCCGAAATCAATGAGTCCAAATGAATGCTGAATCGTTTGCTTGTCTCTGAGCGTAACATATGCAAATTAATTACTCATCTCGTTATTGGTGCAGGGAAACAAGCGCTGATTCAGTCACATCCCCAACACGTATACCGCTCATTCCATCTTGTTACATCTCATCACCATAATTCACATTTGAGTTGTTCCAGACAATTGCGTAGTCCAAATGGGAGATCATTTGCTCAGAGATCTCATCAGTATCTGTGTAATAAGATAAATCAGCAGAATGACAGGTAAGATCCGTTTGTTTTATTATTCAGCAACAGTCTTCTCTATTTGCAGGACTGCCTTCGAGGGGGGGGGGGGGGGCTTCTGGGACTAGGGCAACGCAGGCTACCCTAGAGCGACAGCAATGACTGCATTTTGAATTTGGAGTCGGCTGCTAGCCAACAGAAGCTTGCAGGCCGATAACCAATTAGAAGGCAGACTAGGAGGAGACTCCCTGAAATAGCAGCAATCTCCCTCTCTCCCTCATAAGTCTAGCAATCTCCCTCATGTCACCTAGCCCACATTACACTGTTACACCATAGTTACCTCCCCTCCTGCATTCTGCAGGAGACTCCCTGAAATAGCAGCAATCTCCCCCTCTCCCTCATTAGTCTAGCAATCTCCCTCCTGTCACCTAGCCCACATTACATTGTTACATGATAGTTACCTCCCCTCCTGCATTCTGCATGAGACTCCCTGACATAGCAGCAATCTCCCTCTCTCCCTCATTAGTCTAGCAATCTCCCTCCTGTCACCTAGCCCACATTACACTGTTACATCATAGTTACCTCCTCTCTTGCATTCTGCAGGAGACTCCCTGAAATAGCAGCAATCTCCCTCTCTCCCTCATTAGTCTAGCAATCTCCCTCATGTCACCTAGCCCACATTACACTGTTACATTTTTTGGGGAAAAAAGGAATGAGAGACATTGAATCATCAGCGCCATTTCCCAGCACTTTAGCAAGTATAGTATCTCTTACTAACTGCTTTGGGGATCATCTACATTTATATATAAGTCATTTTAAAAGATTCCTCTCAGATGTAGCAGTACACACCCACGCTTCTAGGTGCCACATTCACCATCTCTATTCACAATCTCTCCATTTATGGAACTAGACACGCCCATATAAGGAACTAGACACACCCTTTGGGTGGAGCATAACACCCCCGCTCAATGGGGCGCTGTGCAAAATTCTACTACCAACTATAATCTCCCTGAAACTAGTTTTCAAAAGTAGGCAAGTATGTCAGAGGTTGGCAGCTCCTGATTGGCCAACCTTTTCCCTCTATGGCTACCTGCTCTGACTGCCAGCAGGTGTGCTGTGGCCTTCTCCTGGGACTGGCAACTGGTTGGGGGCAGCAGGAGTGGAAGGTATGACTATACTGGCAGTCACAGGCACCACTATTTCTGATGCCAGCCCTTCATACAGTATATATTTTAGCTATATTACTGTATAATAAAAGCTACAGATACAATGTAAGGGCGAGAGCAATGATACTGAGAAATAACTCTTTTTGTGGGGACCCAATTTTTGTTTTATCCGGCAGTGCACCAGGGAGCTGCACCCGGATGCATCCAGTTCAGAATAGGCCGCATTGTGCCCATCTTTCTTTACATACTGTACCTGTCTACTCTTGAAATTAAAGTGGATGCGCCGCATGCCTTCGAGGGGGCGTGTCACTCTCTGCCCACATATGGGCGTGTCTATGCTTAAATGTGCTTGTTGTTGCGTGATATTTCTTGTTTGCAACTATCTATTTGCTGTGATATTCTATTCTTCTCAATCAGCACCGTAAACTGTACATGAGTATTGTGATGTCTATGCAATAAATTCCAAACGCAATTTGATCTTGTGTGAATTCGTCCCTAAGCATACAAGTCATTTTTCAGGGTATTAAATGTCATTTTAGTGTGAACTCTGTCCTGTCGGCATCTTGCAGGTTTTAGCTACTGTATATTTACTGGATGTGCTGTTTTCCATACCACTGTATATAGCATTAGCCAAAACAATATGGACACCAGATACTCTAATTAAACAAATGTGTTTAACTAAAGAAAGATTATTAGCAACAATTCCTCCCACCATGTCACTAGCAGCAGCAGCATGCTCTTGGTGAGAGCACACAAGCACAGATAACAAGGCTTTTTGTGATTTTGTCTTTCTCCTGTCAGGGGCTCCCACAAGGGCTAATAATAAGAGTCATCAGCAGGGACTCCTTGTCATGGAACTGAGGGCTGGATTCGCAGGGGGTGGACTGCTTACTGTCACGGAACTGAGGGCTGGATTCGCAGGAGATGGACTGCTTTCTGTCACGGAACTGAGGGCTGGATTCGCAGGAGATGGACTGCTTTCTGTCACGGAACTGATGGCTGGATTCGCAGGAGATGGACTGCTTTCTGTCACGGAACTGATGGCTGGATTCGCAAGGGGTGGACTGCTTACTGTCACGGAACTGAGGGCTGGATTCGCAAGGGGTGGACTGCTTACTGTCACGGAACTGAGGGCTGGATTCGCAGGGGGTGGACTGCTTTCTGTCACAGAACTGAGGGCTGGATTCGCAGGAGAAGGACTGCTTACTGTCACAGAACTGAGGGCTGGATTCGCAGGGGGTGGACTGCTTACTGTCACAGAACTGAGGGCTGGATTTGCAGGGGGTGGACTGCTTACTGTCACAGAACTGAGGGCTGGATTCGCAAGGGGTGGACTGCTTACTGTCACAGAACTGATGGCTGGATTCGCAGGGGGTGGACTGCTTACTGTCACAGAACTGAGGGCTGGATTCGCAGGGGGTGGACTGCTTACTGTCACAGAACTGAGGGCTGGATTCGCAGGAGAAGGACTGCTTTCTGTCACAGAACTGAGGGCTGGATTCTCAGGGGGTGGACTGCTTTCTGTCACAGAACTGAGGGCTGGATTCGCAGGAGATGGACTGCTTTCTGTCACGGAACTGATGGCTGGATTCGCAGGAGATGGACTGCTTTCTGTCACGGAACTGATGGCTGGATTCGCAAGGGGTGGACTGCTTACTGTCACGGAACTGAGGGCTGGATTCGCAAGGGGTGGACTGCTTACTGTCACGGAACTGAGGGCTGGATTCGCAGGGGGTGGACTGCTTTCTGTCACAGAACTGAGGGCTAGATTCGCAGGAGAAGGACTGCTTACTGTCACAGAACTGAGGGCTGGATTCGCAGGGGGTGGACTGCTTACTGTCACAGAACTGAGGGCTGGATTCGCAAGGGGTGGACTGCTTACTGTCACAGAACTGATGGCTGGATTCGCAGGGGGTGGACTGCTTACTGTCACAGAACTGAGGGCTGGATTCGCAGGGGGTGGACTGCTTACTGTCACAGAACTGAGGGCTGGATTCGCAGGGGGTGGACTGCTTACTGTCACAGAACTGAGGGCTGGATTCGCAAGGGGTGGACTGCTTACTGTCACAGAACTGATGGCTGGATTCGCAGGGGGTGGACTGCTTACTGTCACAGAACTGAGGGCTGGATTCGCAGGGGGTGGACTGCTTTCTGTCACAGAACTGAGGGCTGGATTCGCAGGGGGTGGACTGCTTTCTGTCACAGAACTGAGGGCTGGATTCGCAGGGGGTGGACTGCTTCCCTGGATGATGTGGCAGAGTGCAGAAACAACTGTGAAGGAATATAGCCCCTTCTCATAAGTAAAGGAGCAAGGCAAAGGAACGGGATCTGATTGAATGTAGACCCTCTGGACTTAATCTGTACCAGTGGTAACAGAATACTGCATCTGGGCTGGAACCATTGGTAATGGGTACTGTGGCTGGATGGTGCCCAGTAGTAGTTGTTACTGTGACTGGGCTGGACCCAGTGGTAGCTGGTAATAATACTGTGCTGGACCCAGTGGTATCTGGTACTGTGGCTGGGCTGGAACCAGTGGTAGCTGGTACTGCGGCTGGGATGGACCTAGTGGTAGCTGGTACTGTGGCTGGGATGGACCTAGTGGTAGCTGGTACTGCGGCTGGGCTGGACCTAGTGTTAGCTGGTACTGTGGCTGGGATGGACCTAGTGGTAGCTGGTACTGTGGATGGGCTGGAACCAGTGGTACCCTGTTTCCCCGATAATAAGACCTACCCCGAAAATAAGCCCTACCCTTGATTTTGGACACTGGTCCTAAATAAGCCCTACCCCGAAAATAAGCCCTAGTAAAATTTCATTATCTGGCGTTCAGACAATAGATTCTACACCTGCTAAACCCCCCTGATCCCCCACTCACCACCCCTAACCCCCCTCACCTCCGTTGTGTAGGTAAAAGCACAGGCTTCTTCTGAAGCCGCTTCTATTCTTATGGATGCATTGCGGTGCGGTACGTCATCGCGCACATAACGCGGCTGCAGAACGGAGCTGTGTCACAGCAAAGAAGAGCTCGACATTATTGAGACTTAAAGGAGTACTGGGGTATGTTTACCTTTATCACGGAGGACTGGGGACATGTTTATTACTGTAAGGAGGACTGGAGGCATGTTTACCGGTATAATGGAGGACTGGGGGCATGTTGCCGATATAATGGAGGACTGGGGGCATGTTTATTAAGGAGTACTGGGGTATGTTTACCTGTATCAAGAAGGACTGGGGGCATGTTTCTTGACATTTGCTGTCAATGTTCATTAAAATAAGCCCTACCCCTAAAATAAGCCCTATGGTGTTTTTTGTTCAAGAAAAAAAAATAAGACAGTGTCTTATTATCGGGGAAACACGGTAGCTGGTACTGTGGCTGGGATGGACCTAGTGGTAGCTGGTACTGTGGCTGGGATGGACCTAGTGGTAGCTGGTACTGTGGCTGGGATGGACCTAGTGTTAGCTGGTACTGTGGCTGGGATGGACCTAGTGGTAGCTGGTACTGTGGCTGGGATGGACCTAGTGGTAGCTGGTACTGTGGCTGGGATGGACCTAGTGGTAGCTGGTACTGCAGCTGGGCTGGACCTAGTGGTAGCTGGTACTGCAGCTGGGCTGGACCTAGTGGTAGCTGGTTCTGCAGCTGGGCTGGACCCAGTGAAGAATGGTAATGATACAGAGACCAAATACCAGGTCTCTATACCAGTCAGGACCATATACCATGAGCCAAAAATGTAGCAGGAAGCAAAATTGTCTAACTTTTGTCAATGTCTAACTAATGCATGTCTAACTTTTGTCAATGTCTAACTAATGCATGCCTAACTTTTGTCAATGTCTATCTACAGTAATGCATGTCTAACTTTTCTCAATGTCTAATGCATGCCTAACTTTTGTTATTGTCTAACTAATGCATGTCTAACTGTTGTCATGACCTAACTACTGCATGTCTAACTTTTGTCAATGTCTAACTACTGCATGTCGAACTTTTGTCAATGTCTAACTGATGCTTGACTAACTTTTGTCAATGTCTAATGCATGCCTAACTTTGGCCCTTATTTAGATCTGATCGCAGTACAAATTTGTTCTCAAAATGGGCAAAACCATGTGCACTGCAAGTGGGGCAGATGTAACATGTGCAGAGAGAGTTAGATTTGTCTGAATTATTTTGTTTCTGTGTATGGTAAATACTGGCTGCATTATTTTTAGACTGCAATTTAGATTTCAGTTTCAACACACCCCACTCAAATTTAACTCTCTCTGCACATGTTACATCTGCCCCACCTGCAGTGCACATGGTTTTGCCCTTTTTGAGAACAAATTTGTACTGCGATCAGATCTGAATAAGGGCCTTTATGTCAATGTCTAACTAATGCATGTCTAACATTTGTCAATGTCTAACTAATGCATGTCTAACTTTTGTCACTGTCTAACTAATGCATTCCTCACTTTTGCCAATGTCTAAATAATGCATGCCTAACTTTTGTCACTGTCTAACTAAGGCATGTCTAACTTTTGTCAATGTCTAACTTTTCATGTTGATCTATTGTCTGTCAGCCATCTGGAACCCAGTACAATGCAGAGCAGCAGGAGATTTGTGACTGAAACGGGAGCCTCCTACAGGATGTGGGAGGGTAGTCAGCTACTTTTCTATACAGGTGCCATTATACATTTTACAGGTGCCATTGGGGGCGGGATGCAGTCACATACGCAGCCCCTCTGCCACACATCGCCGGCGACCGCATAGATAATAATCGCATATACACTAACATGTGCGATTTTTATAGCAAATGACAGCTCATTGCTCCTGGCGATGTGTGAGCGGTCCCCGGTGGCTCTCCCCCCTCCTCCTGCCTGGACACTGGTCCGGGCAGCACAGCAGGATGCTGCCTGGACAGAGGTGAGGGGGGGGGGGGGGGGCAGCGCGGATCGGTGCAGGGAGGCACGGGATGCAAAAGGAAGCCCATGGGCTTCTATGGGGTTACGCCTAGCTTGCATAACCCCCACGGTGAAGCCCCGGCGGTGGAGCATTATTGCATATGATTATTGCATATGATTATTGCGGTTCTACCGCATTTTCTGTTTAGTGCATCCCTCCCATTATCTGCTTTCATTCATCCATTCTTGTGAATGAGTCAGTGCATATATCACCATATGAATCCCAGTAGACAGGTGGAAGACAATGAAGGATATACAAAGCCACAATAAGGAAGAACTTGTATAATCCCAGCACCATCACGTTACATGTGGATTTCTGAGAGGTGTCGTGTCTGCGTATGTGAAGAAGGTTAATATTCCATTATGGCTGCATTCAAACATTTTCCTGCTGGCGAGGCGGCTTTATGAAGTGTGTACGGTAGAGAGGAGATAAAACGGTGATTGCGGTGCGCTCGCCACACTATATAAAATCAACTCCATGCGTAGTTGGATAGTAGGGGTATGAAAAAATGGGGTGCATTTAACATGGGAGCCCAGATAATACATAAGTACAGTCTTCCGTCTTCACAAAATGAATAAACTAAAATGACGAATCAATTAATCAGCGCCAGTCAGAAAACTGTCAGAACCGGAACCAATAATCTCGGGATTCTAAAAACCGCAAACCCTGGAAATGTAAACACCTCTGCGTTTCTTTTATTTGAGTTGGCTTTCTAATGTTTCGGTGTTAGGTAACACTTACGGATGCGATAGTTATTAAAACGACTAAAACAAACAATGACAAACATTCTGTTAATGAAACAAAAAATGAAGATAAACAAAACAAACGTTTAACTTTCAAAAGCAGATTTGCAGATTAAAATGTGTTTTTTTGTGCTACAAAGCCATAACTACTGGACCACATAGAAATCTAGAGCCTGATTCAGATGTATAAGGACACATCCCCTTGCATACTGCCGAATGGGAAAGAAATTAATCGATGGTCTCTATCGAATGATTATTTCAGACAGAGATGGCCGAAAAGGGGGCTGGCCCTGACGTCATGTGACATCACCCTTCCACCCCGAGCTTGTATAGGCCCGCCTGTGTTCCATGGGGAACTCCCAGCATTTCCATGGGGACACCTATAATACACTGGGTGTTCCCCTGCTCCGGCGCCATGTCCGCCCCCCTCCCTCCCCCCTGGACAGTATAGCGTGCGCACCTCCAGGCAGTAGCGCACACCCCCATGGTCAGTATAGCGCACGCAGCCCCCCCCCGGCCAGTAGTGCACCCCACCCCCCTCCCCCCGGGCAGTATAGCGTGCGCACCCCCCCTGACCCCCCTCCCCCCGGGCAGTAGTGCATCACCGAACCCCCCCCCCCCCCCAGGCTGCTTCAAGATTGTTTCCCGGGATGGATTTCATTGCCAATCCGCCCCTGCACACAGCCGCTGTGACCCAAAAGATGGCCGCCCCTCTGCACTGGGCTAGGCTGCGTAGTCAGGGGGCTGTATAGCGGAGAGTTCGCACAATAGAAATGCGCACGCAAAATCTTGTGGGCACATCTCAGAGAGGGACCCGGCGTGCGGAGCGGCCTTATCCTGTACTTAGTGGCCCCTCCGCAGGCTCCCGCTTTTGTATTACTGATACTGAATTAGGCCCTATTTGCCAGAAATTTATTTGGAAACTCGGTTAGCCCCCTAATATTTTTTATAGTTAAATGACAGCGATATAAAACCAAAATAAAAACTTTATAAATATGTCACCATCATCACCATACAAAAAACCCAAGCAAAAATAACATAAAAAGCCCCCAAAAATGAATAGTGGTGCAGAAATGTGTGCTGCTCGCCACGCCGCGCGCCGTTCCGGTCACTTCCAGACGCAGGAACGTTTTGGCACATTCAGCCAGACCGCAGCGAGGACTCAGGAAATGAAAGTTCCGGAATTTTCATTCCAGCGTTTGTTCAGCATGTGACGTTCCCCTCTGCGCTGACAGTGATTGGGTAATGTGGTCACACGCCTCACATTACCATAACATTACATTTCTGTTCACAGAGCGTTTCCACATTGCCAATCCCGCGTGCCCCTTTAATCAGGTGTTGCATTGTGTGTGTCGCTGGTGCCTCTGCAGATGCCCCCTGTGGAATGTCATTGATGTGCCCAGCGCCAGGCTCTGCTCAGCATTCAGGGAGGAAATGAACAGATTCCGACAACGGGAAGCAGCGGGTCATAATCCATATCAGATGCTGTGTACAGGCCGGGGACACATTGTGCAGTGTATTATGGGGGTAATTCGGGTGGGTTTGCAAAGCACATTTGGGCCCTCATTCTGGTTCACGCGGACGGGGCCAAATGAAAACGCCGGGCATTCCCATGGGTACACGGATAGGTCAATGCCTGCCGGGGGTGGGTTGCTGACATCCCATAGTGTCAGACACCCATCCTGTCTTTGTCCCGGTGCCAGCAAATAGTTGAGACTGACTTTTATTTGCGAAGGCAGAAATCGGTGACCATGGAATCATTTCTCCTGCAGCGGAGGCATGCGGGGATGTTTTCTCGTACACATCCCCTCGCATGGTAAGGGGATTTGGCGGTGGCCGGGGGGACATGTATTCGGCGGGGTGTCGTCTCTGGTGCTAGGTAGCTGGTGATTCTGGTTGCTCGGTAAGCTGCAAAGAACGTAGCTTACTGAGCCAACCAGAATCACCACTAAGGATGAAATACGGTAAAAAATGGTCAAGGGTTCTCATCTGCCGCCAATTCCAGTGATTCTGTGGTTGTCCCAGTGCTACTTACGCTATAAACCTGGCACACTGCCAATTACGAATGTATGGCCTGCTCCAGAGTCGTGCGCAGCGCACAGCTCCACGGGGTGTATCTCCACGCTCAGCTCCACTGGGTGTATCTCCACGAGGTGTATCTCCACGCACAGCTCCACTGGGTGTATCTCCACGAGGTGTATCTCCACGCACAGCTCCACTGGGTGTATCTCCACGGGGTGTATCTCCACGCACAGCTCCACGGGGTGTATCTCCACGCACAGCTCCACGGGGTGTATCTCCGCGCACAGCTCCACGGGGTGTATCTCCGCGCACAGCTCCACGGGGTGTATCTCCGCGCACAGCTCCACGGGGTGTATCTCCGCGCACAGCTCCACGGGGTGTATCTCCGCGCACAGCTCCACGGGGTGTATCTCCGCGCACAGCTCCACGGGGTGTATCTCCGCGCACAGCTCCACGGGGTGTATCTCCGCGCACAGCTCCACGGGGTGTATCTCCGAGCACAGCTCCACGGGGTGTATCTCCGCGCACAGCTCCACAAGGTGTATCTCCGCGCACAGCTCCACGGGGTGTATCTCCGCGCACAGCTCCACGGGGTGTATCTCCACGCACAGCTCCACGGGGTGTATCTCCACGCATAGGTAACCGGGTTTCAGTGAAATCTTTGTCTCAAGACAACAATTTATCAGGGAAGGCACTGAGGGGGAGATGTACCAAGCCTTGGGGAGACAGGGAAGACACTGACGGGGAGATGTACCAAGACTTAGGGAGACAGGGAAGGCACTGAGGGGGAGATGTACCAAGCCTTGGGGAGACAGGGAAGTCACTGAGGGGGAGATGTACCAAGCCTTGGGGAGACAGGGAAGGCACTAAGGTGGGAGATGTACCAAGCCTTGGGGAGACAGGGAAGACACTGAGGGGGAGAAGTACCAAGCCTTGGGGAGACAGGGAAGACACTGAGGTTATGTACCAAGCCTTGGGTATACAGGGACGGCACTGAGGGGGAGATGTACCAAGCCTTGGGGAGACAGGGAAGGCACTGAGTGGGAGATGTACCAAGCCTTGGGGAGACAGGGAAGACACTGAGGGGGAGATGTACCAAGCCTTGGGGAGACAGGGAAGACACTGAGGGGGAGATGTACCAAGCCTTGGGGAGACAGGGAAGGCACTGAGGGGGAGATGTACCAAGCCTTGGGGAGACAGGGAAGGCACTAAGGTGGGAGATGTACCAAGCCTTGGGGAGACAGGGAAGGCATTGAGGGCGAGAAGTACCAAGCCTTGGGGAGACAAGGAAGGCACTGAGGGGGAGATGTACCAAGCCTTGGGGAGACAGGGATGACACTGAGGGGAAGATGTACCAAGCCTTGGGGAGACAGGGAAGGCACTGAGACGGAGATGTACCAAGCCTTGGGGAGGCAGGGAAGACACTGAGGTTATGTACCAAGCCTTGAGGAGACAGGGAAGGCACTGAGAGGGAGATGTACCAAGCCTTGGGGAGGCAGGGAAGACACTGAGGTTATGTACCAAGCCTTGAGGAGACAGGGAAGGCACTGAGGGGGAGAAGTACCAAGACTTGGGGAGACAGGGAAGACACTGAGGGGGAGATGTACCAAGCCTTGAGGAGACAGGGACGGCACTGATGTGGGAGATGTACCAAGACTTTGGGAGACAGGGAAGGCACTGAGGGGGAGATGTACCAAGCCTTGGGGAGACAGGGAAGACACTGAGGGGGAGATGTACCAAGTCTTGGGGAGACAGGGAAGACACTGAGGGGAAGATGTACCAAGCCTTGGGGAGACAGGGAAGACACTGAGGGGAAGATGTACCAAGCCTTGGGGAGACAGGGAAGACACTGAGGGGGAGAAGTACCAAGACTTGGGGAGACAGGGAAGGCACTGAGGGGGAGATGTACCAAGCCTTGGGGAGACAGGGAAGGCACTAAGGTGGGAGATGTACCAAGCCTTGGGGAGACAAGGAAGGCACTGAGGGGGAGATGTACCAAGCCTTGGGGAGGCAGGGAAGACACTAAGGTTATGTACCAAGCCTTGAGGAGACAGGGAAGGCACTGAGGGGGAGAAGTACCAAGACTTGGGGAGACAGGGAAGACACTGAGGGGGAGATGTACCAAGCCTTGAGGAGACAGGGACGGCACTGATGTGGGAGATGTACCAAGACTTTGGGAGACAGGGAAGGCACTGAGGGGGAGATGTACCAAGCCTTGGGGAGACAGGGAAGACACTGAGGGGGAGATGTACCAAGCCTTGGGGAGACAGGGAAGACACTGAGGGGAAGATGTACCAAGCCTTGGGGAGACAGGGAAGACACTGAGGGGAAGATGTACCAAGCCTTGGGGAGACAGGGAAGACACTGAGGGGGAGAAGTACCAAGACTTGGGGAGACAGGGAAGGCACTGAGGGGGAGATGTACCAAGCCTTGGGGAGACAGGGAAGGCACTAAGGTGGGAGATGTACCAAGCCTTGGGGAGACAAGGAAGGCACTGAGGGGGAGATGTACCAAGCCTTGGGGAGACAGGGAAGACACTGAGGGGAAGATGTACCAAGCCTTGGGGATACAGGGAAGGCACTGAGGGGGAGATGTACCAAGCCTTGGGGAGACAGGGAAGGCAATGAGAGGGAGATGTACCAAGCCTTGGGGAGACAGGGAAGACACTGAGGTTATGTACCAAGCCTTGGGTATACAGGGACGGCACTGAGGGGGAGATGTACCAAGCCTTGGGGAGACAGGGAAGGCACTGAGTGGGAGATGTACCAAGCCTTGGGGAGACAGGGAAGGCACTGAGGGGGAGATGTACCAAGCCTTGGGGAGACAGGGAAGACACTGAGGGGGAGATGTACCAAGCCTTGGGGAGACAGGGAAGGCACTGAGGGGGAGATGTACCAAGCCTTGGGGAGACAGGGAAGGCACTGAGAGGGAGATGTACCAAGCCTTGGGGAGACAGGGAAGACACTGAGTTTATGTACCAAGCCTTGGGGAGAAAGGGAAGGCATTGAGGGGGAGAAGTACCAAGCCTTGGGGAGACAAGGAAGGCACTGAGGGGGAGATGTACCAAGCCTTGGGGAGACAGGGATGACACTGAGGGGAAGATGTACCAAGCCTTGGGGAGACAGGGAAGGCACTGAGAGGGAGATGTACCAAGCCTTGGGGAGGCAGGGAAGACACTGAGGGGGAGATGTACCAAGCCTTGGGGAGACAGGGAAGACACTGAGGGGAAGATGTACCAAGCCTTGGGGAGACAGGGAAGACACTGAGGGGGAGATGTTCCAAGCCTTGGGGAGACAGGGAAGGCATTGAGGGGGAGAAGTACCAAGCCTTGGGGAGACAAGGAAGGCACTGAGGGGGAGATGTACCAAGCCTTGGGGAGACAGGGATGACACTGAGGGGAAGATGTACCAAGCCTTGGGGAGACAGGGAAGGCACTGAGGGGGAGATGTACCAAGCCTTGGGGAGACAGGGAAGACACTGAGGGGGAGATGTACCAAGCCTTGGGGAGACAGGGAAGACACTGAGGGGAAGATGTACCAAGCCTTGGGGAGACAGGGAAGACACTGAGGGGGAGATGTTCCAAGCCTTGGGGAGACAGGGAAGGCATTGAGGGGGAGAAGTACCAAGCCTTGGGGAGACAAGGAAGGCACGGAGGGGGAGATGTACCAAGCCTTGGGGAGACAGGGATGACACTGAGGGGAAGATGTACCAAGCCTTGGGGAGACAGGGAAGACACTGAGGGGGAGATGTTCCAAGCCTTGGGGAGACAGGGAAGGCATTGAGGGGGAGAAGTACCAAGCCTTGGGGAGACAAGGAAGGCACTGAGGGGGAGATGTACCAAGCCTTGGGGAGACAGGGATGACACTGAGGGGAAGATGTACCAAGCCTTGGGGAGACAGGGAAGGCACTGAGACGGAGATGTACCAAGCCTTGGGGAGGCAGGGAAGACACTGAGGTTATGTACCAAGCCTTGAGGAGACAGGGAAGGCACTGAGAGGGAGATGTACCAAGCCTTGGGGAGGCAGGGAAGACACTGAGGTTATGTACCAAGCCTTGAGGAGACAGGGAAGGCACTGAGGGGGAGAAGTACCAAGACTTGGGGAGACAGGGAAGACACTGAGGGGGAGATGTACCAAGCCTTGAGGAGACAGGGACGGCACTGATGTGGGAGATGTACCAAGACTTTGGGAGACAGGGAAGGCACTGAGGGGGAGATGTACCAAGCCTTGGGGAGACAGGGAAGACACTGAGGGGGAGATGTACCAAGTCTTGGGGAGACAGGGAAGACACTGAGGGGAAGATGTACCAAGCCTTGGGGAGACAGGGAAGACACTGAGGGGAAGATGTACCAAGCCTTGGGGAGACAGGGAAGACACTGAGGGGGAGAAGTACCAAGACTTGGGGAGACAGGGAAGGCACTGAGGGGGAGATGTACCAAGCCTTGGGGAGACAGGGAAGGCACTAAGGTGGGAGATGTACCAAGCCTTGGGGAGACAAGGAAGGCACTGAGGGGGAGATGTACCAAGCCTTGGGGAGGCAGGGAAGACACTGAGGTTATGTACCAAGCCTTGAGGAGACAGGGAAGGCACTGAGGGGGAGAAGTACCAAGACTTGGGGAGACAGGGAAGACACTGAGGGGGAGATGTACCAAGCCTTGAGGAGACAGGGACGGCACTGATGTGGGAGATGTACCAAGACTTTGGGAGACAGGGAAGGCACTGAGGGGGAGATGTACCAAGCCTTGGGGAGACAGGGAAGACACTGAGGGGGAGATGTACCAAGCCTTGGGGAGACAGGGAAGACACTGAGGGGAAGATGTACCAAGCCTTGGGGAGACAGGGAAGACACTGAGGGGAAGATGTACCAAGCCTTGGGGAGACAGGGAAGACACTGAGGGGGAGAAGTACCAAGACTTGGGGAGACAGGGAAGGCACTGAGGGGGAGATGTACCAAGCCTTGGGGAGACAGGGAAGGCACTAAGGTGGGAGATGTACCAAGCCTTGGGGAGACAAGGAAGGCACTGAGGGGGAGATGTACCAAGCCTTGGGGAGACAGGGAAGACACTGAGGGGAAGATGTACCAAGCCTTGGGGATACAGGGAAGGCACTGAGGGGGAGATGTACCAAGCCTTGGGGAGACAGGGAAGGCAATGAGAGGGAGATGTACCAAGCCTTGGGGAGACAGGGAAGACACTGAGGTTATGTACCAAGCCTTGGGTATACAGGGACGGCACTGAGGGGGAGATGTACCAAGCCTTGGGGAGACAGGGAAGGCACTGAGTGGGAGATGTACCAAGCCTTGGGGAGACAGGGAAGGCACTGAGGGGGAGATGTACCAAGCCTTGGGGAGACAGGGAAGACACTGAGGGGGAGATGTACCAAGCCTTGGGGAGACAGGGAAGGCACTGAGGGGGAGATGTACCAAGCCTTGGGGAGACAGGGAAGGCACTGAGAGGGAGATGTACCAAGCCTTGGGGAGACAGGGAAGACACTGAGTTTATGTACCAAGCCTTGGGGAGAAAGGGAAGGCATTGAGGGGGAGAAGTACCAAGCCTTGGGGAGACAAGGAAGGCACTGAGGGGGAGATGTACCAAGCCTTGGGGAGACAGGGATGACACTGAGGGGAAGATGTACCAAGCCTTGGGGAGACAGGGAAGGCACTGAGAGGGAGATGTACCAAGCCTTGGGGAGGCAGGGAAGACACTGAGGGGGAGATGTACCAAGCCTTGGGGAGACAGGGAAGACACTGAGGGGAAGATGTACCAAGCCTTGGGGAGACAGGGAAGACACTGAGGGGGAGATGTTCCAAGCCTTGGGGAGACAGGGAAGGCATTGAGGGGGAGAAGTACCAAGCCTTGGGGAGACAAGGAAGGCACTGAGGGGGAGATGTACCAAGCCTTGGGGAGACAGGGATGACACTGAGGGGAAGATGTACCAAGCCTTGGGGAGACAGGGAAGGCACTGAGGGGGAGATGTACCAAGCCTTGGGGAGACAGGGAAGACACTGAGGGGGAGATGTACCAAGCCTTGGGGAGACAGGGAAGACACTGAGGGGAAGATGTACCAAGCCTTGGGGAGACAGGGAAGACACTGAGGGGGAGATGTTCCAAGCCTTGGGGAGACAGGGAAGGCATTGAGGGGGAGAAGTACCAAGCCTTGGGGAGACAAGGAAGGCACGGAGGGGGAGATGTACCAAGCCTTGGGGAGACAGGGATGACACTGAGGGGAAGATGTACCAAGCCTTGGGGAGACAGGGAAGACACTGAGGGGGAGATGTTCCAAGCCTTGGGGAGACAGGGAAGGCATTGAGGGGGAGAAGTACCAAGCCTTGGGGAGACAAGGAAGGCACTGAGGGGGAGATGTACCAAGCCTTGGGGAGACAGGGAAGACACTGAGGGGAAGATGTACCAAGCCTTGGGGAGACAGGGAAGACACTGAGGGGGAGATGTTCCAAGCCTTGAGGAGAGTTAAAGTGGAGAGGTTGCCAAAGGCATTAGCTTCTAAATGTCATGGCAGAGAGGCCACTTTTGGGCATTTCCCCATAACAGTCTTACTAATGATGACTTCTGTAAAGGTGTATACTGTATATGGCACTTTGGAAATTATTTGGGGGTCAGAGCTTTTTCTTTAGGAGTTTCGTCCTCCTTGAAGTAACCTGTTTCCGCAATTGTGTTGTCAGGTCTTCCGGAAATAATATACAGTAGAGAGGAACCATAATAATTCCCAGTAAGGAAACCACAGAAAGCCAATACTGACGCTCTACCGCACACGGCACAATGCAGCGACCTCATAGGTTGGTGGTGTACAATGTAGCGACCTCATAGGTTGGTGCACACGGTACAAGGCAGCGACCTCATAGGTTGGTGTACACGGTACAATGTAGCGACCTCATAGGTTGGTGTACTTGCAGGGCCGGCGCCACCACTAGGCAAATCTAGGCATTTGCCTAGGGCGCCGGCCACTGGAGGGCGGCATTTTGCCCCCCGTGCCGCGGGGGTACCTGTCCTGCGGCGCTGTGTATTTAAAGCTGGCGGCGGAGGCAGCGAGGGGTCCCTGAAGTCAATAAGAAATAAAGAGCGCTATCCGCCGGGCTATGCGGAAGCGCTTCTGTTGTGAAAACCCTGTCCGCACGCTGATTGGCTGAGATTCAGCCAATCAGCGTGCGCCGTGCGGCCAGTGTTTTCACAACAGAAGCGCTTCCGCATAGCCCGGCGGATAGCGCTCGTTGACTGCAGGGACCCCTCTCTGCCACCGCCGCCAGCTTTAAATACACAGCGCCGCAGGACAGGTACCCCCCCTCCCCCGGCACCGGGCGCCCCCACCCCGACTCGCCTGGGGTGATCCGGTGCCTTGCACCGGCCCTGTGTACTCGGCATCTACAAGGGGCAGCCTTTTCCAGGGAGCTTTATAAAGACAAACCACTTACATGGAACTTACATACAGTAGTTACAGACTATTTATCCTGGGTTATTGGCCCGATTCAGACCTGCGGGTACTTGTGTATTATCACGGCTCCCACGATTTCCATCTTATGGGATCTTATACAATTTAAAATTGTATACCATTGTTTATGGCATACAATGGCATACGATGAGATGAGATGAGATTTTAAATTGTATAAGCACACTAATGGGTGCTTTCAAGGTCAATTGGCCCCCCTATAAGATTTTTAATTGTATAAGCACCCTAATGGGTGCTTACAATGTTAAATGCACCCCCACGCCACCCCCACTATCAACGCCAACCCGAAGCGTGGCGACCGCAACGAGCCCGCGAGGGGCCGAGGTACGCGTCCTCCGACCTTTTCATACCCCCACTATCCATGTCGGCATAATGTTGATTTTATATAGTGTGGCGAGCGTAGCGAGCCACCGAGCCCGAAGCGTGGCGAGGGGACGCGTAATACTTTACATGTATTACGCGTCCCCTCGCCACGCTTCGGGCTCGGTGGCTCGCTGCGCTCGCCACACTATATAAAATCAACTCCACGCCGACGTGGATAGTGGGGGTATGAAAAGGTCGGAGGACGCGTACCGCCGCCCCTCGCGGACTTGCTGCGCTCGCCACGCTTCGGGTTGGCGTTGATAGTGGGGGTGGCGTGGGGGTGCATTTAACATTGTAAGCACCCATTAGTGTGCTTATACAATTTAAAATCTCATCTCATCGTATGCCATATACAATGGTATACAATTTTAAATTGTATAAGATCGGGTCCCATTGCAGCACACCTCATCTCATTGCATACCATCTTAAGCCTTATGGTATGCAATGAGATGGGATGAGATGGGAGCCGTGATAGTACACAAGTACCGACCTGCGCACCGGGCTGCGAATTCATAGCATGAGCGATTATCGGATGACCGCACGGTACGCTGTGGGCATGCACGAGCCATCCAAGGGAATACAACCAGCAACCGCTAGCCGAGAGATCGACACCCTGCGGCCAACTGGGGGCGGTAACCCAGCGTTTTCTGGGAGTGTCCTAGAAAACACAGGCATTCCCCGGCCATTGGGAAGGAGAGCCGCTGTCGCCACCAGCGGCATCTTCCTCCCCACAGCCTTGGCGCTTACTAGCAGAGGGGAATCCATTCCATGGTGAGTGGTTCTGAATGAATTCCCTCCCATGTGCACGGCTGTGAACCCATTCGCACCCGCGCACATGGGCGGCGTTCTCGCAGCCCAGGGAGCAGGTCTGAATCGGCCCAGTGTAAACCAGGTGACTATTATAGACTTAAGCTAAAAGTGTAATAATGTGCGAGTGCTGTTTACTGTATACCTCCACCTATATGAGACACAACTGCTTTACTGTATACCTCCACCTATATAAGACACAACTGCTTACTGTATACCTCCACCTATATGAGACACAACTGTTTACTGTATACCTCCACCTATATGAGACACAACTGCTTTACTGTATACCTCCACCTATATGAGACACAACTGCTTACTGTATATCTCCACCTATATGAGACACAACTGTATTACTGTATACCTCCACCTATATGAGACACAACTGCTTACTGTATACCTCCACCTATATGAGACACAACTGTATTACTGTATACCTCCACCTATATGAGACACAACTGTTTACTGTATACCTCCACCTATATGAGACACAACTGTATTACTGTATACCTCCACCTATATGAGACACAACTGTTTACTGTATACCTCCACCTATATGAGACACAACTGTATTACTGTATACCTCCACCTATATGAGACACATATGGTTACTGTATACCTCCACCTATATGAGACACAACTGTATTACTGTATATCTCCACCTATATGAGACACAACTGTTTACTGTATACCTCCACCTATATGAGACACAACTGTATTACTGTATACCTCCACCTATATGAGACACAACTGTATTACTGTATACCTCCACCTATATGAGACACAACTGTATTACTGTATACCTCCACCTATATGAGACACAACTGTTTACTGTATACCTCCACCTATATGAGACACAACTGCTTACTGTATACCTCCACCTATATGAGACACAACTGTATTACTGTATACCTCCACCTATATGAGACACAACTGTATTACTGTATACCTCCACCTATATGAGACACAACTGTTTACTGTATACCTCCACCTATATGAGACACAACTGTTTACTGTATACCTCCACCTATATGAGACACAACTGCTTACTGTATACCTCCACCTATATGAGACACAACTGTATTACTGTATATCTCCACCTATATGAGACACAACTGTATTACTGTATACCTCCACCTATATGAGACACAACTGTTTACTGTATACCTCCACCTATATGAGACACAACTGTTTACTGTATACCTCCACCTATATGAGACACAACTGCTTACTGTATACCTCCACCTATATGAGACACAACTGTTTACTGTATACCTCCACCTATATGAGACACAACTGCTTACTGTATACCTCCACCTATATGAGACACAACTGTTTACTGTATACCTCCACCTATATGAGACACAACTGCTTACTGTATACCTCCACCTATATGAGACACAACTGTTTACTGTATACCTCCACCTATATGGGACACAACTGCTTACTGTATACCTCCACCTATATGAGACACAACTGTTTACTGTATACCTCCACCTATATGAGACACAACTGCTTACTGTATACCTCCACCTATATGAGACACAACTGTTTACTGTATACCTCCACCTATATGAGATACAACTGCTTACTGTATACCTCCACCTATATGAGACACAACTGTTTACTGTATACCTCCACCTATATGGGACACAACTGTTTACTGTATACCTCCACCTATATGAGACACAACTGTATTACTGTATACCTCCACCTATATGAGACACAACTGTTTACTGTATACCTCCACCTATATAAGACACAACTGCTTACTGTATACCTCCACCTATATGAGACACAACTGTATTACTGTATACCTCCACCTATATGAGACACAACTGCTTTACTGTATACCTCCACCTATATGAGACACAACTGCTTACTGTATATCTCCACCTATATGAGACACAACTGTATTAGATCGACAAATCCATGTGCACTGCAGGTGGGGCAGATGTAACATGTGTAGAGAGAATTAGATTTGGGTGAGTTATTTTGTTTCTGTGCAGGGTAAATACTGACTGCTTTATTCTTACACTGTAATATAGATCTCACTTTGAAGTAAAACCCCACCCAAATCTAATTCTCTCTGCACAAGTAACATCTACCCCACCTGCAGTGCACATGGTTTTGTCCATCTAAGAAAGATTTTGTCAAAAAGAGTGAACTAGAATAAGGCCCCAAGTGACTCATTTATCATTGAGAGCAGATCTATGTCCTAGATTTTGGTCTTTAGTTCCTGTTTATATATATATATATAATTTACTTACAATGTATACCCTTACATACCTCCCAACTGTCCCATTTTTTGCGAAACCGTCCCGCTTCCCGGGCCCCTCCCAGGGCCCGCAGTGTCCTGTGGCGAGGGGGGCGGAGTCCCCCCAGCCTAATGAATAGACGCTGTGCGTGTCTATTCAGCATCGCAGACAGAAAAACCAGGGGCGTGACCTAATCGCGGCTAATTTGCATATTCCGCGCGATCATTCACATCGACCACGCCCCCTTTCAGACGCGCGAGTGTCCCTTCTTCAGATGGCCAGAAGTTGGGAGGTATGCCCTTATATCACCCTTATATGAATAACCAGAGGTGTATCACTTTAAATATAATAATTGTGCCTTGTTCGTTGCTGTCAGCCAGATGAGCCGGTGATGTATTTTCCGATGTGTCAGGTTTGCCAACGCTGGAGCAGGGAAAAGGCCTGTTCTGCAGAGATAATTCAGAAGTAATATTTATAAGGGAAGCTTTGAATGAGGGGTCACGGCTAATCAATTACAGCCTCATTATTAAAGTCTACAGAGGGAACCAGTGAGGCTGCTCCATTGGCCGGCAGGCCCGTACAGTCGCTCTATCAGTGCTAGCGGCAGATGCTGTCACCTGCGATGTCGCCACAATGAATGGGCCCCTAATTCAGCCGCCGGTGCTTAATACATTGGTACAGTAGCTACATGAGGAACACATGTTATTCGTCTGATTGTGATTAGTGACAGCAAAGCCGTCCATAACACTGACAGTGCTGCAGCGATCAGCCCTCTCCGAACACGTGCGAGCATTCCTGGAATCCACCAATGTTTAGCAGGAACCCCCTGCTGTAACGTCTGCTGTTCAGTAATGGGGGCAGATGTACTAAGCCTTGGCGATAGGTGGAGATAAATAAAGTACCAGCTAACCAGCTCCTTACAGACAACGAGGAGCTGATTGGAAAGTACTTTATAACTCTCCACTTTATCACTCCCCAATGCCTATTTCAGTTAGTGTCAGTAGGATCTGCCCCCACCACATAAGAAATGCCACAATTTGCAGGTCTGCAGGTACTGGGCTAAAATCCTGCGATTCTTGTAATTTAGCCCCAAAACCTCCATTTAACCTCCTGTTAGCTTCACTAGGATGGATGCATGAGATCCACTTACTCTTAAAACGGTGTGGGGGAACTATCTGAAAAATAGGGGGTCACGCAAGTTTTGGGGAGTAGCCACTAACACATTTATCATCTCCGATTATACTCTGTGCTGCTGGGGGTACCTGCTCCTCCCACTATATAACTCTCAGTCTGTGGCTTCCTGCTGCCTCCATTCCCCTCCTCACATCATGTCACTGCCCCTGTCACATGCAGCCCTGTCCTCACTGACACATCACTCATCTCCTGATATACTCTGTGCTGCTGGGGACCCTGCTCCTCCCACTATATAACTCTCAGTCTGTGGCTTCCTGCTGCCTCCATTCCCCTCCTCACATCATGTCACTGCCCTGTCCTCATTGACACATCACTCATCTCCTGATATACTCTGTGCTGCTGGGGACCCTGCTCCTCCCACTATATAAGTCTGTGGCTTCCTGCTGCCTCCATTCCCCTCCTCACATCATGTCACTGCCCCTGTCACATGCAGCCCTGTCATCACTGACACATCACTCATCTCGTGATATACTCTGTGCTGCTGGGGACCCTGCTCCTCCCACTATATAACTCTCAGTCTGTGGCTTCCTGCTGGCCCCATTCCCCTCCTCACATCATGTCACTGCCCCTGTCACATGCAGCCCTGTCCTCACTGACACATACGTCATCTCCTGATATACTCTGTTCTTCTGGGGACCCTGCTCCTCCCACTATATAACTCTCAGTCTGGGGCTTCCTGCTGGCCCCATTCCCCTCCTCACATCATGTCACTGCCCCTGTCACATGCAGCCCTGTCCTCACTGACACATACGTCATCTCCTGATATACTCTGTTCTTCTGGGGACCCTGCTCCTCCCACTATATAACCTCAGTCTGTGGCTTCCTGCTGCCCCCATTCCCCTCCTCACATCATATCACTGCCCCTGTCACATGCAGCCCTGTCCTCACTGACACATACCTCATCTCCTGATATACTTTCCCCCACCCAGAGCTATGCCCCCTACTAATATCTCTATCACTGTTAACAACACCATCATCTCCCCTGTTCCCCAACTCCGCTGCCTGGGTGTCACACTTGACTCCTCCCTCTCCTTTGCACCCCACATCCAAGCCCTGGCCCATTCTTGCCGGTTCCAGTTACGCAACATTGCTCGCATCAGGCCCTTTCTCTCACAGAGTGCAACTAAGCTGATCATCCACTCATTAGTCATCTCACGGCTTGACTACTGTAATGCTCTTCTCACTGGCCTCGCTCAATCCCAACTAGCTCCTCTCCAATCTGTCCTCAATGCTGCAGCCAGGCTTATCTTCCTCTCCCGCCGTTCTAACTCTGCTACTCCCCTTCAACAAAATCTGCACTGGCTTCCATTCCCCTACAGAATCCTCTTCAAACACCTCACACTCACATACAGGGCCATCTCTAATTCCATTGCTCCATATATCTCTAACCTCATCTCCATTCATACACCCTCCCGCCCTCTACGGTCAGCTGACGACTGTCGTCTCTCCTCCACCCTGATCACTGCTTCCCATGCTAGAGTACAGGACTTTGCCCGTGCTGCACCCCTTCAGTGGAACGCACTCCCTCGCTCCATTAGACTCTCCCCGACCTTGCAAAGCTTCAAACGGGCACTGAAAACTCACCTATTCATCAAAGCGTACCCTTCCACTGCATAAACCAGCTGGTTCTCCGACCCCTTGCCTGTTTCCTGTTTACATCCTGCTATCTAACCACCACCCCCTCGCTTGCACCTCTTGTAATCTGTCTGTCTCCCCTTCCTACTAGATTGTAAGCTCCTCCGAGTAGGGCCCTCTTCCCTCCTGTTGTCAAAGCCCACTTCTCTTCACATTTCACTCACAGCTCTCCTTTACTCCAACACTCAGTTACCATCTTCATACTCATCTCCATCATTGGCCTCAAGCCTCTAGTTGTATGTTGATTGGGTCCTCACTACTTACATTTAAGCTGTAATGTGTATTGAACTGTGGTGCTCTTTATTTGTACTGTATTTTTGTTATTTATTCAATGTTATGCCAAGTTTTTGTCTCCCTGTATTGTTCCTTTGTACGGCGCTGCGAAACACTTGTGGCGCCTTATAAATAAAATTATAATAATAATAATAATAATAATAATACTCTGTGCTGCTGGGGACCCTGCTCCTCCTACTATATATCTCTCAGTCTGTGGCTTCCTGCTGCCTCCATTCCCCTCCTCACATCATGTTACTGCCCCTGTCACATGCAGCCCCGTCCTCACTGACACATCCCTCATCTCCTGATATACTCTGTGCTGCTGGGGACCCTGCTCCTCCCACTATATAACTCTCAGTCTGTGGCTTCCTGCTGCCTCCATTCCCCTCCTCACATCATATCACTGCCCCTGTCACATGCAGCCCTGTCATCACTGACACATCACTCATCTAATGATATACTCTGTGCTGCTGGGGACCCTGCTCCTCCCACTATATAACTCTCAGTCTGTGGCTTCCTGCTGCCTCTATTCCCCTCCTCACATCATGTCACTGCCCTGTCACATGCAGCCCTGTCCTCACTGACACATCCCTCATCTCCTGATATACTCTGTGCTGCTGGAGACCCAGCTCCTCCCACTATATAACTCTAAGTCTGTGGCTTCCTGCTGCCTCCATTTCCCTCCTCACATCATATCACTGCCCCTGTCACATGCAGCCCTGTCATCACTGACACATCACTCATCTCCTGATATACTCTGTGCTGCTGGGGACCCTGCTCCTCCCACTATATAACTCTCAGTCTGTGGCATCCTGTTGCCCCCATTCCCCTCCTCACATCATGTCACTGCCCCTGTCACATGCAGCCCTATCCTCACTGACACATCACTCTTCTTCCGATATACTCTGTGCTGCTGGGGACCCTGCTCCTCCCACTATATAACTCTCAGTCTGTGGCATCCTGTTGCCCCCATTCCCCTCCTCACATCATGTCACTGCCCCTGTCACATGCAGCCCTATCCTCACTGACACATCACTCTTCTTCCGATATACTCTGTGCTGCTGGGGACCCTGCTCCTCCCACTATATAACTCTAAGTCTGTGGCTTCCTGCTGCCTCCATTCCCCTCCTCACATCATGTCACTGCCCCTGTCACATGCAGCCCTGTCCTCACTGACACATCCCTCATCTCCTGATATACTCTGTGCTGCTGGGGACTGTGCTCCTCCCACTATATAACTCTCAGTCTGTGGCTTCCTGCTGCCTCCATTCCCCTCCTCACATCATGTCACTGCCCCTGTCACATGCAGCCCTGTCCTCACTGACACATCACTCATCTCCTGATATACTCTGTGCTGCTGGGGACCCTGCTCCTCCCACTATATAACTCTCAGTCTGTGGCTGCCTGCTGCCTCCATTCCCCTCCTCACACCATATCACTGTCCCCTGTCACATACAGCCCTGTCCTCACTGACACATCACTCTTCTGAAGATGGCCAATAGCCGTAGAATGACACATACAAGAATTGCTGTAGGCACTGTACATACAGCACTGTACGTAAGGTGGTTACAACAATAAATAATATATATTTTCTAGTATTCATAGGAATTCATCACTCTCATGTTTAATAATTAGCAGAACACTAGAGATGATCAGGACAAAAATGATGATTTGATATCTCTGCGCAACCAGAATAGATGGCCTGGAATTCTGTGTACATTCCCCGCTCACACTGCATCCAACAGATCCTATTACTGTAAGTCGTTTTATTCCATTTTATTCAGAGATAAGTTTAATCTAATGATGCATCACACTGAATTGGACACTAAACTCCGCACTGAGCACGTTAAGTCGTGTTGGATCAATAAGCCGAAACTCCCTCTGTATTACTATGTACTGTAGGAAGAACATACTATTAGCTGTCAGTCTCAGTATCTACTGTATGTGATCTACATACACAGGTGAGTGGGGGAAAGTTCAGTGTGCAGGAGCGGCACAGGTGATATGCAGTACGCAGGAGTGGCACAGGTGAAATGCAGCATAGGTAAGGTACTGTATGGCCCAGGTGAGATGCAGCATAGGTAAGGAATGGCACAGGTGAGATGCAGCATAGGTAAGGAATGGCACAGGTGAGATGCAGCATAGGTAAGGAATGGCACAGTTGAGATGCAGCATAGGTAAGGAATGGCACAGGTGAGATGCAGCATAGGTAAGAAATGGCACAGGTGAGATGCAGCATAGGTAAGGAATGGCACAGGTGAGATGCAGCATAGGTAAGGAATGGCACAGGTGAGATGCAGCATAGGTAAGGAATGGCACAGGTGAGATGCAGCAGGGGATAAAATATGGCACAGGTGAGATGCAGCATAGGTAAGGAATGGCACAGGTGATATGCAGCATAGGTAAGGAGTGGCACAGGTGAGATGCAGCATAGGTAAGGAATGGCCCAAGTGAGATGCAGCATAGGTAAGGAATGGCACAGATGAGATGCAGCATAGGTAAGGAATGTCCCAAGTGAGATGCAGCATAGGTAAGTAATGGCCCAGGTGAGATGCAGCATAGGTAAGGAATGGCACAGGTGAAATGCAGCATACTGTAGGTAAGGAATGGCACAGGTGAGATGCAGCATAGGTAAAGAATGGCACAGGTGAGATGCAGCACAGGTAAGGAATGGCACAGGTGAGATGCAGCATAGGTAAGGAATGGCACAGGTGAGATGCAGCATAGGTAAGGATGGCACAGGTGATATGCAGCATAGTTAAGGAATGGCACAGGTGAGATGCAGCATAGGTAAGGAATGGCACAGGTGAGATGCAGCATAGGTAAGGAATGGCACAGGTGAGATGCAGCATAGGTAAGGAATGGCACAGGTGATATGCAGCATAGGTAAGGAATGGGACAAGTGAGATGCAGCATAGGTAAGGAATGGCACAGGTGAGATGCAGCATAGGTAAGTAATGGCACAGGTGAGATGCAGCATAGGTAAGGAATGGCACAGGTGATATGCAGCATAGATAAGGAATGGAAAAAGGTGATATGCAGCATAGGTAAGGAATGGGCCAAGTGAGATGCAGCATAGGTAAGGATGGCAACGGTGAGATGCAGCATAGGTAAGGAATGGCACAGGTGAGATGCAGCATAGGTAAGGAATGGCCCAAGTGAGATGCAGCATAGGTAAGGAATGGCCCAGGTGAGATGCAGCATAGGTAAGGAATGGCACAGGTGAGATGCAGCATAGGTAAGGAATGGCACAGGTGAGATGCAGCATAGGTAAGGATGGCACAGGTGATATGCAGCATAGGTAAGGAATGGCACAGGTGAGATGCAGCATAGGTAAGGAATGGCACAGGTGAGATGCAGCATAGGTAAGGAATGGCACAGGTGAGATGCAGCATAGGTAAGGAATGGCCCAGGTGAGATGCAGCATAGGTAAGGAATGGCACAGGTGAGATGCAGCATAGGTAAGGAATGGCACAGGTGAGATGCAGCATAGGTAAGGAATGGCACAGGTGAGATGCAGCATAGGTAAGGATGGCAATGGTGATATGTAGCATAGGTAAGAAATGGCACAGATGAGATGCAGCATAGGTAAGGAATGGCACAGGTGAGATGCAGCATAGGTAAGGAATGGCACAGGTGAGATGCAGCATAGGTAAAGAATGGCAAAGGTGATATGCAGCATAGGTAAGGAATGGGACAAGTGAGATACAGCATAGGTAAGGAATGGCACATGTGAGATGCAGCATAGGTAAGGAATGGCACAGGTGTGATGCAGCATAGGTAAGGAATGGTAAAGGTGATATGCAGTACACAGGAGTGCAACATGTGAGATGCAGCATAGGTAAGGAATGGCACAGGTGAGATGCAGCATAGTAAGGAATGGCACAAGTGAGATGCAGCATAGGTAAGGAATGGCACAGGTAACATGCAGCATAGGTAAGGAATGGCACAGGTGAGATGCAGCATAGGTAAGGAATGGCACAGGTGAGATGCATCATAGGTAAGGAATGGCACAGGTGAGATGCAGCATAGGTAAGAAATGGCACAGGTGTGATGCAGCATAGGTAAGGAAAGGAAAAGGTGATATGCAGTACACAGGAGTGGCACATGTGATATGCAGCATAGGTAAGGAATGGCACAGGTGAGATGCACCATAGGTAAGGAATGGCACATGTGAGATGCAGCATAGGTAAGGATGGCACAGCTGAGATGCAGCATAGGTAAGGAATGGCAACAGGTGAGATGCAGCATAGGTAAGGAATGGCACAGGTGAGATGCAGCATACTGTAGGTAAGGAATAGCACAGGTGAGATGCAGCATAGGTAAGAAATGGCACAGGTGTGATGCAGCATAGGTAAGGAATGGAAAAGGTGATATGCAGTACACAGGAGTGGCACATGTGAGATGCAGCATAGGTAAGGAATGGCACAGGTGAGATGCAGCATAGGTAAGGAATGGCACAGGTAAGATGCAGCATAGGTAAGGATGGCACAGCTGAGATGCAGCATAGGTAAGGAATGGCAGAGGTGAGATGCAGCATAGGTAAGGAATGGCACAGGTGAGATGCAGCATAGGTAAGGAATGGGCCAAGTGAGATGCATCATAGGTAAGCAATGGAACAGCTGAGATGCAGCATAGGTAAGGAATGGCACAGGTGAGATGCATCATAGGTAAGGAATGGCACAGGTGAGATGCAGCATAGGTAAGGAATGGCACAGGTGAGATGCAGCATAGGTAAGGAATGGCACAGGTGAGATGCAGCATAGGTAAGGATGGCACCGGTGAAATGCAGCATAGCTAAGGAATGGCACAGGTGAGATGCAGCATAGGTAAGGAATGGCACAGGTGAGATGCACCATAGGTAAGGATGGCATAGGTGAGATGCAGCATAGGTAAGGAATGGCACAGGTGAGATGCATCATAGGTAAGGAAAGGCACAGGTGAGATGCAGCATAGGTAAGGAATGGCACAGGTGAGATGCAGCATAGGTAAGGAATGGCACAGGTGAGATGCAGCATAGGTAAGGAATGGCACAGGTGAGATGCAGCATAGGTAAGGAATGGCCCAGGTGAGATGCAGCATAGGTAAGGAATGGCACAGGTGAGATGCAGCATAGGTAAGAAATGGCACAGGTGTGATGCAGCATAGGTAAGGAATGGAAAAGGTGATATGCAGTACACAGGAGTGGCACATGTGAGATGCAGCATAGGTAAGGAATGGCACAGGTGAGATGCAGCATAGGTAAGGAATGGCACAGGTGAGATGCAGCATAGGTAAGGAATGGGCCAAGTGAGATGCATCACAGGTAAGCAATGGAACAGCTGAGATGCAGCATAGGTAAGGAATGGCACAGGTGAGATGCATCATAGGTAAGGAATGGCACAGGTGAGATGCAGCATAGGTAAGGAATGGCACAGGTGAGATGCAGCATAGGTAAGGAATGGCACAGGTGAGATGCAGCATAGGTAAGGATGGCACCGGTGAAATGCAGCATAGCTAAGGAATGGCACAGGTGAGATGCAGCATAGGTAAGGAATGGCACAGGTGAGATGCAGCATAGGTAAGGAATGGCACAGGTGAGATGCATCATAGGTAAGGAATGGCACAGGTGAGATGCAGCATAGGTAAGGAATGGCACAGGTGAGATGCAGCATAGTTAAGTAATGGCACAGGTGAGATGCAGCATAGGTAAGGAATGGCACAGGTGAGATGCAGCATAGGTAAGGAATGGCACAGGTGAGATGCAGCATAGGTAAGGAATGGAAAAGGTGATATGCACCATAAGTAAGTAATGGCACAGGTGAGATGCAGCATAGGTAAGGATGGTACAGGTGAGATGCACCATAGGTAAGGAATAGCATAGGTGAGATGCAGCATAGGTAAGGAATGGCACAGGTGAGATGCAGCATAGGTAAGGAATGGCCCCTGCAAACCATCCCCTGCCTGCACACCACCTCCTGTCTGCACACGGTATCCGGACTATTGTTAGACAGCACTTACATAGACAGCCATTACATCGACACCATTAGTTCGACAGCTCAATAGGTCGACATGGTTTTAGGTCGACATGTCATTAGGTCGACAGCTCATTAGGTCGACAGCTCATTAGGTCGACATGTTTTTAGGTCGACACTGCCATTAGGTCGACAGTGTCTATGTCAACAGTCAAAAGGTCGACATGGTTTTTTTCACTGTGTTTTGAGCCGACATGTGCCGACAGGCGGTATTTCATGCCCTACTATCCACTAGGGCGTGGCGGGAGAATAAAATAGTGTGCCGAGCGCAGCGAGGCACCATGCCCGAAGCATCGCGAGCGATGCGAGGGGCTGCGGTTCACTTCAAACGGTGTCCATGTCGACTATGTCGACATTTCGGCCAAAAAAACAGTGAAAAAACCCATGTTGACCTTTTGACTGTCGACATAGACACTGTCGACCTAATGGCAGTGTCGACCTAAAAACATGTCGACCTAATGAGCTGTCGACCTAATGAGCTGTCGACCTAATGAGCTGTCGACCTAATGACATGTCGACCTAATGATATGTCGACCTATTGAGCTGTCGAACTAATGGTGTCGATGTAATGGCTGTCTATGTAAGTGCTGTCTAATATCCGTCCCACATCCCCTGCACACCATCCCCTGCCTGCACACCACCTCCTGTCTGCACACCACCCTTCTGCCTGCATACCACCTCCTGCCTGCATACCACCTCCTGCCTGCATAACGCCCCCTGCCTGCATAACGCCCCCTGCCTGCATACCACCCCCTGCCTGAACGCCACCTCCTGCCTGAACATCACCTCCTGCCTGCACACCACCCCCTTCCTGTATACACCTCCTGCTATACCACCCCTCCTGTCTGCATACCGCCCCCTGCCTGTACACCCCCCCTACCTGCATTCCGCCCCCTGCCTGCATACCACCCCCTGCCTGCATACAACCTCCTGCCTGCATACCTCTCCCTGACAGAATACCACCTCCTGCCTGCACACCACCTACTGCCTGTGCACCACCCCATGCCTGTATACCTGCATACTACCCACTGCCTGAATGCCACATCCTACCAGCACACCACCTCCTATCTGTATATAATCCACTGCCAGTCACCACCTCCTGCCTGAACACCACCTCCTGCATGAGCACTATCTCCTGCCTGAACACCACCTCCTACCTGCACACCACCCCCTGCCTGTTACCAAATCCTGTCTGACCATCACCTCCTGCCTGCATTGGTCTGCAGGCAGCAGGTGATGTTCAGACAGGAGGTGGTGACAGGCAGGGGGTGGTATTCAGGCCTGCCTGCATACCAACCCCTCCTGCCTGCATACCACCTCCTGCCTGCATACCACCTCCTGCCTGCATACCACCTCCTGTCTGTATACCGCCCCTCCTGCTTGCATACCACCCCCTGACTGCATACCACCTCCTGCCTGCATACCACCCCCTGCCTGCATACCACCCCCTGCCTGCACACCACCTCCTGCCTGCATACCACCACCTGCCTGCATACCACCTCCTGTCTGTATACCGCCCCTCCTGCTTGCATACCACCTCCTATCTACATACCGCCTCCTGTCTGCACACTGCCCCCTGCCTGCATACCACCTCCTGCCTGCTTGCCACCTCTTGCCTGTACACCACCCCCTGCCTGCATACTATCCCCTACCTGCATACCACCCCCTGCCTGCATACCATCCCCTACCTGCATACCACCCCCTGCCTGCATACCACCTCCTGCCTGCACACCACCTCCTGCCTGCATACCACCTCCTGCCTGCATACCACCTCCTGCCTGTATACCGCCCCTCCTGCTTGCATACCACCCCCTGACTGCATACCACCCCCTGCCTGCATACCACCTCCTGCCTGTATACCGCCCCTCCTGCTTGCATACCACCTCCTGCCTGCACACCACCTCCTGCCTGCATACCACCTCCTGCCTGTATACTGCCCCTCCTGCTTGCATACCACCCCCTGACTGCATACCACCCCCTGACTGCATACCACCTCCTGCCTGCATACCACCCCCTCCTGCCTGTACTTCCCCTCCTATCTACATACTGCCTCCTGTCTGCACCCCCCGTCCTATCTACATACCGCCTCCTGTCTGCACACTGCCCCCTGCCTGCATACCACCTCCTGCCTGCTTGCCGCCTCTTGCCTGTACACCACCCCCTGCCTGCATACCATCCCCTACCTGCATACCATCCCCTGCCTGCATACCATACCCTACCTGCATACCACCCCCTGCCTGCATACCATCCCCTACCTGCATACCACCCCCTGCCTGCATACCATCCCCTACCTGCATACCACCCCCTGCCTGCATACCACCCCTGCCTGCATACCACCTCCTGCCTGCACCCCCCCTCCTATCTACATACCACCTCCTGCTTGCCCACCACCCCCTGCCTGCATACCATCCCCTGCCTGCACACCACCCCCTGCCTGCATACCATCCCCTGCCTGCATACCACCCCCTGCCTGCACACCACCCCCTGCCTGCACACCACCCCCTGCCTTCACACCACCTCCTGCCTGCACACCACCTCCTGCCTGCACACCACCCCCTGCCTGCACACCACCCCCTGCCTGCACACCACCTCCTGCCTGCACACCACCCCCTGCCTGCACACCACCCCCTGCCTGCACACCACCTCCTGCCTGCATACCACCTCCTGCCTACATACCATCCCCTGCCTGCATACCACCTCCTGCCTGCATACCATCCCCTACCTGCATACCATCCCCTACCTGCATACCATCCCCTACCTGCACACCATCTCCTACCTGCATACCATCCCCTACCTGCACACCATCTCCTACCTGCATACCACCCCCTACCTGCATACCATCCTCTACCTGCATACCATCCCCTACCTGCACACCATCTCCTACCTGCATACCATCCATTACCTGCACACCATCTCCTACCTGCATACCATCCCCTACCTGCATACCATTCCCTACCTGCATACCATTCCCTACCTGCATACCATTCCCTACCTGCATACCATCCCCTACCTGCATACCATCCCCTACCTGCATACCATCCCCTACCTGCACACCATCTCCTACCTGCACACCATCTCCTACCTGCATACCACCCCCTACCTGCATACCATCCCCTACCTGCATACCATCCCCTACCTGCACACCATCTCCTACCTGCACACCATCTCCTACCTGCACACCATCTCCTACCTGCACACCATCTCCTACCTGCATACCATCCCCTACCTGCATACCATTCCCTACCTGCATACCACCTCCTGCCTGCATTTTAAATCACTGAAAATTATGAAGTGATCACAGTTTTAAAGGAACATAGCGCCCATCAGTCGTTCCTGGGCGACAGCAACCCAAGTAAGTCAGGCTGCCTGTCACAGGGTGGCTTGCGAGGCCAAGGAAACAGTGCCTCTTGGCACACTCCTTGGCCTGGCCATTCCTGAGAAATGGGAGGACACACCCTTGTTTGCCACTTGTCCCCCTCCCACAGAACGCCTCTGTCCTGCGGGGATCCTGGGGATTTAATGTTAGAACCTGCTGATTTATGACCCCACTCACTTTTTAGTCGAATGGGGCCTGACGCAAACCTTTAATACCACCAGGCAGTCAATATTGGATGACTGACCAGGCTGCGGATGCAGAGGAATAGGTGGTCATGACATCACCGCCAGACACAGGGCCGCCATCAGGGGGGTGCTGTGGGTACAGCTGTCCCAGGCCCAGCCTCTCTGACAGCTGTACCCACAGCACTCCCAGCGCTAGAGGGGAAAGACTGATTTGGTCCGCCCTGCCTCCTTCAGTCCCTCTGCTAGCAGTGGTGGGAAAGATTATATCATTGCACATCTGCATCTCATATTGGGGCAGATTTACTATAGTGGCGCTTATCGCGCCGCTATAATACTTCCTGCTTCTCATTAACGAGGTGAAGCAGGAAGGGACATCGAAAAGATGTATTAACATATTCTCTGCCGAAGCGGGGGAGCGCTAACTCCCCCCTCGGGCGATGTCCCCTCCTGGAGATAGCGCATCCTGTCCCCCGGCCGCCTGGACTGGGCATGTGCGGAATCTCGCTACTCACGTGAGATCCCCAGCGCAGCCCAGACCTAACAACAAGGATAGTGCTGTCCCTACTGTTGAGATAGGGCCTGATGCTGGCGAAGCCATAACCAGCACTGGGCGGAACAGTCAGCGATGCTGACCGTTCATACATTCGGCCTGGTATTATTTAGATAGCAGCGCCGATATGGACAGGGGCGCATAACACCCCTGTCCTTTACCGCACGCTGGCTGCATCATACATGTGGGAGAAGTGGTATCAGTGCCCATAATACACGCTGATACCTCTTCTCCCCCATAATGCCCAGTGATACATCTGCCCCATTGTAAGCAGAGTAAGCTCCCTGAGTACCCATGCGGATGCTGAGGTAGTGTACAACAGCATTATCAGAACATCCATCAAATTGCTGTGAGCATTATGTGCAGCAGGTACTGAGCTGCTGCTGTAAGCATTATGTGCAGCAGGTACTGAGCTGCTGCTGTGAGCATTATGTGCAGCAGGTACTGAGCTGCTGCTGCTGTGAGCATTATGTGCAGCAGGTACTGAGCTGCTGCTGTGAGCATTATGTGCAGCAGGTACTGAGCTGCTGCTGTGGTCATTATGTGCAGCAGGTACTGAGCTGCTGCTGTGGGCATTATGTGCAGCAGGTACTGAGCTGCTGCTGTGGTCATTATGTGCAGCAGGTACTGAGCTGCTGCTGTGGGCATTATGTGCAGCAGGTACTGAGCTGCTGCTGCTGTGGGCATTATGTGCATCAGGTGCTGAGCTGCTACTGTGAGCATTATGTGCAGCAGGCACTGAGCTGCTGCTGTGGGCATTATTTGCAGCAGGTACTGAGCTGCTGCTGTGAGCATTATGTGCAGTGGGTACTGAGCTGCTGCTGTGGACATTATGTGCAGCAGGTACTGAGCTGCTGCTGTGAGAGTTATGTGCAGCGGGTACTGAGCAGGTACTGAGCTGCTGCTGAGAGCATTATGTGCAGCAGGTACTGAGCTGCTGCTGTGGGCATTATGTGCAGCAGGTAATGAGCTGCTGCTGTGGGCATTATGTGCAGCAGGTACTGAGCTGCTGCTGTGGGCATTATGTGCAGCAGGTACTGAGCTGCTGCTGTGGGAATTATGTGCAGCAGGTACTGAGCTGCTGCTGTGGGCATTATGTGCAGCAGGTACTGAGCTGCTGCTGTGGGCATTATGTGCAGCAGGTACTGAGCTGCTGCTGTGAGCATTATGTGCAGCAGGTACTGTGCTGCTGCTGTGGGCATTATGTGCAGCAAGTACTGAGCTGCGGGCATTATGTGCAGCAGGTACTGAGCTGCTGCTGTGAGCATTATGTGCAGCAGGTACTGAGCTGCTGCTGTGGGCATTATGTGCAGCAGGTACTGAGCTGCTGCTGTGAGCATTATGTGCAGCAGGTACTGAGCTGCTGCTGTGGGCATTATGTGCAGCGGGTACTGAGCTGCTGCTGAGAGCATTATGTGTAGCAGGTACTGAGCTGCTGCTGTGGGCATTATGTGCCGCAGGTACTGAGCTGCTGCTGTGGGCATTATGTGCAGCAGGTACTGAGCTGCTGCTGTGGGCATTATGTGCAGCAGGTACTGAGCTGCTGCTGTGGGCATTATGTGCAGCAGGTACTGAGCTGCTGCTGTGGGCATTATGTGCAGCAGGTACTGAGCTGCTGCTGTGGGCATTATGTGCAGCAGGTACTGAGCTGCTGCTGTGGGCATTATGTGCAGCAGGTACTGAGCTGCTACAGTGGGCATTATGTGCAGCAGGTACTGAGCTGCTGCTGTGGGCATTATGTGCAGCAGGTAATGAGTTGCTGCTGCGGGCACTATGTGCAGCAGGTACGGAGCTGCTACAGTGGGCATTATGTGCAGCAGGTACTGAGCTGCTGCTGTGGGCATTATGTGCAGCAGGTACTGAGTTGCTGCTGCGGGCACTATGTGCAGCAGGTACTGAGCTGCTGCTGTGGGCATTATGTGCCGCAGGTACTGAGCTGCTGCTGTGGGCATTATGTGCAGCAGGTACTGAGCTGCTGCTGTGGGCATTATGTGCAGCAGGTACTGAGCTGCTGCTGTGGGCATTATGTGCAGCAGATACTGAGCTGCTGCTGCTGTGGGCATTATGTGCAGCAGGTACTGAGCTGCTGCTGTGGGCATTATGTGCAGCAGGTACTGAGCTGCTGCTGTGGGCATTATGTGCAGCAGGTACTGAGCTGCTACAGTGGGCATTATGTGCAGCAGGTACTGAGCTGCTGCTGTGGGCATTATGTGCAGCAGGTACTGAGTTGCTGCTGCGGGCACTATGTGCAGCAGGTACTGAGCTGCTGCTGTGAGCATTATGTGCAGCAGGTACTGTGCTGCTGCTGTGGGCATTATGTGCAGCAAGTACTGAGCTGCGGGCATTATGTGCAGCAGGTACTGAGCTGCTGCTGTGAGCATTATGTGCAGCAGGTACTGAGCTGCTGCTGTGGGCATTATGTGCAGCAGGTACTGAGCTGCTGCTGTGAGCATTATGTGCAGCAGGTACTGAGCTGCTGCTGTGGGCATTATGTGCAGCGGGTACTGAGCTGCTGCTGAGAGCATTATGTGTAGCAGGTACTGAGCTGCTGCTGTGGGCATTATGTGCCGCAGGTACTGAGCTGCTACTGTGGGCATTATGTGCAGCAGGTACTGAGCTGCTGCTGTGGGCATTATGTGCCGCAGGTACTGAGCTGCTGCTGTGGGCATTATGTGCAGCAGGTACTGAGCTGCTGCTGTGGGCATTATGTGCAGCAGGTACTGAGCTGCTGCTGTGGGCATTATGTGCAGCAGGTACTGAGCTGCTGCTGTGGGCATTATGTGCAGCAGGTACTGAGCTGCTGCTGTGGGCATTATGTGCAGCAGGTACTGAGCTGCTACAGTGGGCATTATGTGCAGCAGGTACTGAGCTGCTGCTGTGGGCATTATGTACAGCAGGTACTGAGTTGCTGCTGCGGGCACTATGTGCAGCAGGTACTGAGCTGCTGCTGTGAGCATTATGTGCGGCAGGTACTGAGCTGCTGCTGTGGGCATTATGGTCCTTATTCTAGTTGACTCGGACGGATGCGTATTTCGGACAGGAACCGAGTGTTCTTAGCCCTGCCTACCGTACGGATCGCTCACACCGTCCGAATGCGGTAAGACGCCGACCGAACGGACCGCGAGTGGATGTTTCATGTGAACACCTCCCCCATCTGTGTGAACCTCCCCCATCCTCCGATGGTCGCCAACCATCAAATGCAGGACCGAGTGGTCAGGCAGCTCCGAGTGCTCCAGACCACTCGGACATTTCTCCTTGCAAACGCAGGGATATAGGCGGGCAGATGGCATCCAGCTATGTCGAATGTCCACCCCCCACACGTGCGTCACGGCAGGATTACCATACGTACGTCCAGTGTTTTCATGGTAACGCCCATAAAACGCGGGGTGTACGCATATGGTAATGAGCCCAAACATCCCTTCACGCCCCTCTCCTCCCCCTGCTCTGATAGTTACATACGATAATTTTCTGCACGGACCTCACACCGTGTTCGGACGTGTGAGGCGTTCGTACATGCGCAGATACGCCTCCGCACATGCGCAAACACCAACCATCGGCCGTCCATCTGCACTCGGAGCCATCCGACTCAATCAGAATAAGGGCCTATGTGTGATAGGCACTGAGCTACAGCTTTGAGCACTGTGTGGTGGGCACTGGACCTTAAGCTACAGCAGTGGGCATTATGTGCGATGGGCACTGAGCTTTTGCTATGGACATTATGTGTATAAGCAGCATTATTGTGGGCATTATGTATAAGGTACCCTGCTGCTGTGGGCAATGGCCCTTATTCTGATTGAGTCGGACGGCTGCGTGTTTGGTCAGACGGCCGATGTATTGTGTTTGCGCATGTGAGAATGCCGCACACGTCCAAACACAGTGTGAATTCCGTACAGAAAACGATCGGTCGGAACCATCCGAGCAGGGGGTGGAGAGGGGCGTGAAGGGCTGTTTGGGCTCATTACCATAAGCGTACGCCCCGCGTTTCATGGGTGTTCCTATGAAAACGTGGGGCGTACGTATGGTAATGCGGCCGTGACGCACGTGTGGGGGGCGGACAGCTGACATAGCCGGATGCCAGCTGCCCGCCCGGATCCCTGCTTTCATATGGAAACATGTCCGAGTGGTCTGGAGCACTCGGAGCTGTCTGACAGCTCGGTCCATCATTCGATGGTCGGCGACCATCGGAGGATGGGGGAGTTTCCCCAGATGGGGGAGTTGTTCACATGAAACATAAACTCGCAGTCCGGTCGCTCTGCGTCTTACCGCATTCGGACAGTGTGAGCGATCCGTACGGTAGGCGGGGCTAAGAACACTCAGTTCCTGTCCGAAATACGCATCCGTCCGAGTCAACTAGAATAAGGGCCAATATGGGTATAAGGGGCACTACTAGTGCTGGCATTGCATATAAGGGACGCTACTGCAGGCATGGCACAAAAGAGGAATTACTATAAGCATTGTGTATAAGTAGCACTACTGTGTGGTGTAACCTAAATAAGGGGCACTAGGTGTTGTGTAGTGAGAATAAGATGTGCTACTGTATGGCTTTATTTGATATGCACAATTTCTATTGGCAGCCCTGACCAGACATGCTGGTGGGCCCTTACCATCCCGGACCGACACTACTTTTGGCAGAGGTGTTCGCAGAATGCGAGAACAAGAATGACAATGCAATCGCAGGACCCGTCCTGTGTATGTTTCCAGACCATCGGGAAACTGCATGACTGATCGCATTAGTGAATTAGGCCCTAAAAACGCCACTTAGAGCATCTCCCCCTGCTAGTCCTGGAAATCGAGCATTTTACCTTCAGATGTTTCCCTCTATACAGAGAACAGGAGAATGAGACCCTTCCAGCCCAGTATTTCAGCAGTGACGGGTTAATCCTGGCAGGGAGACTTGGGTTATCTTGTTGCCAAGAGTATGGAAGAATCCCTGCACTAGAGGCAGATTTGCAGAGAGCACTTCTGTCCAGATGGCTGATTTATCTACCTTCTGTCCTATGCATGGATCATATTTCATTAGTTGTATCCCTGAATACTGTTCTGTTCACATAACCTGATAGAAAGCAGATTCCTGCTGGACGTAGCAATTGGTTACACTGTAACTGCGGCCTCACTCGATCCTGCTCATCCTTCCTGCAGATGGTTAGAAGCATCTGGAATCTACCGTTGTCAGGAGATGGGAATCATCGGGAATTCCGGTACCCGTAGACAAGTGGCGTTATGTAATAGGTGATGTAAGAGATGCCAACGTATCTTAGTAGGAATATAAGGTGAGATTTAATAGGATGAGAGATTCAGAAAGTGAGAGATTTGGTAAGAAATCTCCAGTTTTTTTAAAGGGGCAATCAATTGCACTGCAAAGTGTAAATGATTGCCGCTTTAAAAAAAACTGGAGATTTCTTACCAAATCTCTCACTTTCTGAATCTCTCATCCTATTAAATCTCACCCACAGTCTTTTATAGGCCAGATGTACTAAGCCTTGAAAACTAAAAAGAGATCAAGTACCAGCCAGTCAGCCCCTAACTGTCACATAACAGACTGGGTTTGAAAATGCCAGTTATGAGCTTTTTTGGTAGTTTAGATAGATGTTGGCGTCCTACTCCATGCCGACTGCACAACTTCGTAACATGAACAAGACATCCATGACATTCCTAGGAAAAACAGTTGTATTGTGCGACTTTCCGCCCAGGAATGGCCGGTTTCTCGCTAATCTGGTACCGCTTGCCCATGGTTGCATATCTGGGTGACTTTAGACTGCTCATTTGCCGCACGAGAATAGTGAAATAGAATACACTGATTTTTTGTGACACCAGAGCATAAGAGCATTTTAATGATCACCAAACAATTTTAGTGGGTGTCATATAATTCTATAATACCATACATTATTGATAGCATCTTAATGACCACCATACCATACTGAGAGCATCTTAATGATCACCATACCATACTGAGAGCATCTTAATGATCACCATATTATACTGACAGCATCTTAATGATCACCATACAATACTGGGAGCATCTTAATGATCACCATACCATACTGACAGCATCTTAATGACCACCATATTATACTGACAGCATCTTAATGATCACCATACCATACTGACAGCATCTTAATGACCACCATACCATACTGACAGCATCTTAATGATCACCATACCATACTGACAGCATCTTCATGACACCATACCATACTGAGAGCATATTAATGATCACCATACCATACTATCGGCATCTTAATGATCACCATACCATACTGACAGCATCTAAATGATCACCATACCATACTGACAGCATATTAATGACCACCATACCATACTGAGAGCATCTTAATAACTACCATACCATACTGACAGCATCTTAATGATCACCATACCATACTGACAGCATCTTAATGATCACCATACCATACTGAGAGCATCTTAATGATCACCATACCATACTGAGAGCATCTTAATGATCACCATACCATACTGACAGCATCTTAATGATCACCATACCATACTGACAGCATCTTAATGATCACCATATCATACTGACAGCATCTTAATGATCACCATATCATACTGACAGCATCTTAATGATCACCATACCATACTGACAGCATCTTAATGATCACCATATTATACTTACAGCATCTTAATGATCACCATACCATACTGAGAGCATCTTAATGACCACCATACCATACTGACAGCATCTTAATGATCACCATATTATACTTACAGCATCTTAATGATCACCATACCATACTGAGAGCATCTTAATGACCACCATACCATACTGACAGCATCTTAATGATCACCATACCATACTGAGAGCATCTTAATGACCACCATACCATACTGACAGCATCTTAATGACCACCATACCATACTGAGAGCATCTTAATGACCACCATATCTTAGTGAGAGCATCTTAATGATCACCATACCATACTGACAGCATCTTAATGATCACTATAGCTTACTGACAGCATCTTAATGATCACCATACCATATTGACAGCATCTTAATGATCACCATACCATACTGAGAGCATCTTAATGATCACCATACCATACTGACAGCATCTTAATGATCACCATACCATACTGACAGCATCTTAATCATCACCATACCATACTGAGAGCATCTTAATGATCACCATACCATACTGACGGCATCTTAATGATCACCATACCATACTGACGGCATCTTAATGATCACCATACCATACTGAGAGCATCTTAATGACCCCCATACCATACTGACAGCATCTTAATGACCACCATACCATACTGAGAGCATCTTAATGACCACCATACCATACTGGGAGCATCTTAATGACCACCATACCATACTGACGGCATCTTAATGCCCACCATACCATACTGACAGCATCTTAATGACCACCATACCATACTGACAGCATCTTAATGACCACCATACCATACTGACGGCATCTTAATGATCACCATACCATACTGACGGCATCTTAATGATCACCATACCATACTGGCGGCATCTTAATGACCACCATACCATACTTTGAGCATCTTAATGACCACCATACCATACTGAGAGCATCTTAATGACCACCATATTATACTGACAGCATCTTAATGATCACCATACAATACTGGGAGCATCTTAATGATCACCATACCATACTGACAGCATCTTAATGATCACCATATCATACTAAGAGCATCTTAATGACCACCATATTATACTGACAGCATCTTAATGATCACCATACCATACTGACAGCATCTAAATGACCACCATATTATACTGACAGCATCTTAATGATCACCATACCATACTGACAGCATCTTAATGACCACCATACCATACTGACAGCATCTTAATGACCACCATATTATACTGACAGCATCTTAATGATCACCATACCATACTGACAGCATCTAAATGACCACCATATTATACTGACAGCATCTTAATGATCACCATACCATACTGACAGCATCTTAATGATCACCATACCATACTGAGAGCATATTAATGATCACCATACCATACTATCGGCATCTTAATGATCACCATACCATACTGACAGCATATTAATGACCACCATACCATACTGAGAGCATCTTAATAACCACCATACCATACTGACAGCATCTTAATGATCACCATATCATACTGAGAGCATCTTAATGATCACCATACCATACTGACAGCATCTTAATGATCACCATACCATACTGACAGCATCTTAATGATCACCATATCATACTGACAGCATCTTAATGATTACCATACCATACTGACAGCATCTTAATGATCACCATATTATACTTACAGCATATTAATGATCACCATACCATACTGAGAGTATGTTAATGATCACCAAATCTTAGTGAGAGCATCTTAATGATCACCATACCATACTGACAGCATCTTAATGATCACTATAGCTTACTGACAGCATCTTAATGATCACCATACCTTACTGAGAGCATCTTAATGATCACCATACCATACTGACAGCATCTTAATGATCACCATACCATACTGAGAGCATCTTAATGACCACCATACCATACTGACAGCATCTTAATGACCACCATACCATACTGAGAGCATCTTAATGACCACCATATCTTAGTGAGAGCATCTTAATGATCACCATACCATACTGACAGCATCTTAATGATCACTATAGCTTACTGAGACCATCTTAATGATCACCATACCATATTGACAGCATCTTAATGATCACCATACCATACTGAGAGCATCTTAATGATCACCATACCATACTGACAGCATCTTAATGACCACCATACCATACTGACAGCATCTTAATGACCACCATATTATACTGACAGCATCTTAATGATCATCATACCATACTGACAGCATCTTAATGAGCACCATACCAAACTGACAGCATCTTAATGACCACCATATCATACTAAGAGCATCTTAATGACCACCATATCATACTGACAGCATCTTAATGACCACCATATTATACTGACAGCATCTTAATGATCATCATACCATACTGACAGCATCTTAATGATCACTATACCATACTGACAGCATCTTAATGACCACCATATTATACTGACAGCATTTTAATGATCACCATACCATACTGAGAGCATCTTAATGACCACCATACCATACTGAGAGCATCTTAATGATCACCATACCATACTGACAGCATCTTAATGATCACCATACCATACTGACAGCATCTTAATGATCACCATATCATACTAAGAGCATCTTAATGATCACCATATCATACTAAGAGCATCTTAATGACCACCATACCATACTGACAGCATCTTAATGACCACCATACCATACTGAGAGCATCTTAATGACCACCATACCATACTGACAGCATCTTAATGACACCATACCATACTGAGAGCATCTTAATGATCACCATACCATACTGACAGCATCTTAATGATCATCATACCATACTGACAGCATCTTAATGATCACCATACCATACTGACAGCATCTTAATGACCACCATACCATACTGACAGCATCTTAATGATCACCATACCATACTGACAGCATCTTAATGATCACCATACCATACTGACAGCATCTTAATGACACCATACCATACTGACAGCATCTTAATGATCACCCTACCATACTGAGAGCATCTTAATGATCACCATACCATACTGACAGCATCTTAATGACACCATACCATACTAAGAGCATCTTAATGATCACCATACCATACTGGGAGCATCTTAATGACCACCATACCATACTGACAGCATCTTAATGATCACCATACCATACTGACAGCATCTTAATGATCACCATATCATACTGATGACATCTTAATGACCACCATATTATACTGAGAGCATTTTTGTGACCACCAGGTAATACATAGAGATTTTTTTGTAATGCTAGACAATACTAAAAGCATTTTATTGACTTCCATACAATACTATGAGCACTTGTCAGTCAGTTCCCTCACTGAGGGGAAGATGTATGAAGCAGTGATAAGGGAGAAGAAGTGAGCCAGAGGAGAAGAGGTCCATCAGCTGCTTTGTATCATTTTATATTATGCAAATTATAAATAAATATTTGCATGGTTTCCGCTACCCCCACCCCCACTGTAAACTAGAAATGGCCACGGACCATCGATGCTTTAAAATCATGGCTGGTCTCTGATAATTTCGGACTACTTTTACCACTGATGGCCTGCCACACCATAGAGAGAAGGAGCCAGTGCCACAACTATTTGTACAGGTAAGCACCGCTAACACTGATGCAGCAGCTGGGTCTAGAGATTATTATTATTATTATTATAATTTTATTTATAAGGCGCCACAAGTGTTTCGCAGCGCCGTACAAAGGAACAATACAGGGAGACAAAACTTGGCATAACATTGAATAGATAACAAAAATACAGTACAAATAAAAGAGCACCACAGTTCAATACACATTACAGCTTAAATGTAAGTAGTGAGGACCCAATCAACATACAACTAGAGGCTTGAGGCCAATGATGGAGATGAGTATGAAGATGGTCACTGGGTGTTGGAGTAAAGGAGAGCAGTGAGTGAAATGTGAAGAGAAGTGGGCTTTGACAACAGGAGGGAAGAGGGCCCTACTCGGAGGAGCTTACAATCTAGTAGGAAGGGGAGACAGACAGATTACAAGAGGTGCAAGCGAGGGGGTGGTGGTTATATAGCAGGATGTAAGCAGGCAAGGGGTCGGAGAACCAGCTGGTTTATGCAGTGGAAGGGTACGCTTTGATGAAAAGGTGAGTTTTCAGTGCCCGTTTGAAGCTTTGCAAGGTCGGGGAGAGTCTAATGGAGCGAGGGAGTGCGTTCCACTGAAGGGGTGCAGCACGGGCAAAGTCCTGTACTCTAGCATGGGAAGCAGTGATCAGGGTGGAGGAGAGACGACAGTCGTCAGCTGACCGTAGAGGGCGGGAGGGTGTATGAATGGAGATGAGGTTAGAGATATATGGAGCAATGGAATTAGAGATGGCCCTGTATGTGAGTGTGAGGTGTTTGAAGAGGATTCTGTAGGGGAATGGAAGCCAGTGCAGATTTTGTTGAAGGGGAGTAGCAGAATTAGAGCGGCGGGAGAGGAAGATAAGCCTGGCTGCAGCATTGAGGACAGATTGGAGAGATGGGTCGTTCGCGAACTAAGCAGATCTTTTGGACAGCTCCCATAAAAGAGTGACCAGTTTCCAAAAAGGTGACCCGTCATTCTTTTACTTTCAGTTTCGTTTTTCATTACAATGCATTTGCCTGAGCTCAGCACTGCCACCGGTGGCAGCTGAGATGTACTGACTGTGGAAACTGAGTACAGTGCTGCTACTGCAAGTAAAAGAAAGAATAACAAGGCTGCTGCTGCTAGGGATGGCCATCGGTGCAGACGCCATCGATGGTTGCCATCGATGGCGATTCTGCACCCAGCCATCGATCATTGTTCAGCTCACTGTTTAAAAAAAATATATATATATATATATATGCCAATAAATGATTGTAAAACAAATTATGCTTCGTTATTATCAAATCACCCCTTTTTTCAAAGCGAAAAGGTCCGGATCTTTTCACAAATTGTTCTCTTGATCCCAGCTCTTCTTAGTGACCCGTGTTGCCCATCTCTGGCTGGGTTATGGCTGCAGGTATGAAACTGAAAGTAAACTAGTACAGGTCCCATCAGGCCTTGCTGCTGGAAGCTCAGGGCTTCTGGGAGCTTTAGTTTCAGTTTCTGCACTGTAATGCAGCAGGCAGTTCCTCCAGCAGCCAGATCAGGAGGGACTGGTAATCTCACCCCAACCCCCTCACCAGCCTCCCAAAAAGTTTTTATGAACCAGCCTAGCAGGCTCCAGAGGAGGAGTCTGAAAAAGGGGGAGGGGCTAAATGACAGGCCCTCCAGCATGAGCAGCATGGTGAGTGTGACAGGAAGGTGCACTGCGACTGTGTGTATTTATCTGTGTGTGTGCAACTATTATACTGTATAAGTGTGTGCATGGGTGTGACTGTATATAATGTGTGATTTTATGTATGTACTAGGTGATTCATCGCGCCCTACGGGCGCTCTTCACACCGTCGTAAGGGGCTGCGCCCCCTTAATTTGTGAACGTTTGTATATGAGAAATATGGTTAGAATTGTATGAAAGATGCCCTGTATTGCAACTTAGGTGTCCGCGAATCGCGGGAGGGGGGGTCGCGGAGGGTGCCGCGAATTGCAGGAGGGGGGGTCGCGGGGGGTGCCGCGAATTGCAGGAGGGGGGGTTGTGGGGGGGTGGATGCTGCGAATCGCGGGAGGGGAGGGATTGCAGAGAATCGCGGGAGGGGGGTTGCGGGGGTTGCGGCGAATCATGGTAGGGGGGGTCGCGGGGGGTGTGCCGTGAATCACGGGAGGGGGGGTCACGGGGTGGGGTGCCGAGAATCGCGGGGGGGTGTGTGTGCCGTGAATCGCGGGAGTGGGGGTTCAGGGGGGGTGTGACGCGAATCGCCACAAGAAAAAATCAACACAGAAAGGTCAACACATGTAAATGTTGACAAAGTGTGGCACTTCATTGGTGTCCATGTCGACACATGAGAATGAATATGAAAACATTCAAAAAAAAAAAAAAAAATTCAAAAACTCATGTCAACCTTTTTCATTGTCGACCATAGCCCTGTCAGTGTTTTCCATGTGCAATTTAATTCTGGAGCTGCCGCGAATCGCGGGGGGGGGGGGGGGTGCCGCGAATTGCGGGAGGGGGGGTCGCGGGGGTGGGTGCCGCGAATCGCGGGAGGGGGGGTTACGGGGCGGGGGTTGCGGCGAATCATGGGAGGGGGGGTCGCGGGGGTGTGCCGTGAATCACGGGAGGGGGGGTCACGGGGTGGGGTGCCGAGAACCGCGGGGGAGGTGTGTGTGTGTGTGCCGTGAATCGCGGGAGTGGGGGTTGTGGGGGGGGGGTGACGCAAATCGCCACAAGAAAAAATCAACACAGAAAGGTCAACACATGTAAATGTTGACATAAGTGTGGCACTTTATTGGTATCCATGTCGACACATGAGAATGAATATGAAAATATTCAAAAAATGAAAAAAAAAACTTCAAAAACTCATGTCAACCTTTTTCATTGTCGACCATAGCCATGTCAGTGTTTTCCATGTGCAATTTAATTCTGGAGCTGCCGCGAATCACGGGGGGGTGCCGCGAATTGCGGGAGGGTCGGTCGCGGGGGTGGGTGCCGCGAATCGCGGGAGGGCGGGGTTCATAGGGGTTCCGGTGGGGGGTTGCCGCGAATTGCGGGAGGTGTGGGGTCACGGTGGTTGCCGCGAATCGCGGAAAGGGGGGGTTGCGGGGGGGTGTGACGTGAATCGCCACAAGAAAAAATCAACACAGAAAGGTCAACACATGTAAATGTTGACATAAGTGTGCCACTTCATTGGTGTCCATGTTGACACATGACAATGAATATGAAAAAATTAAAAAAATTAAAAATAAATCTTCAAAAACTCATGTCAACCTTTTTCATTGTCGACCATAGCCATGTCAGTGTTTTGCATGTGCCATTTAATCCTGGGGCTGCTGCGAATTGCGGGGGGGGGGGTGCCGCGAATCGCGGGAGGGGGGTCGCAGGGGGGGTGCCGCCCCGAATTGCGGGAGGGGTCGTGGGGGGGGTTCTTTTTGCAGCGAATGGCGGGAGGGGGGGTCGCGGGGGTGGTTTTTGCTGCGAACCGCGGTAGGGGGGGTCGCGGGGGAGCGGGTGTTTTTGCCGCGAGTCGCGGGAGGGGGGGGGGCGCGCGGGGGGGGGAGGTTTTGCCGCAAATCGCGGGAGGGGGGCGCTCACCTGGTGGCTGTGGAGTAGCAGTGCTGGGCAACATGGGAAGGCAGTGGGTGTCTGGCACTGTCTGTGGGCTCACTGGGCTGGTTCTCTGTCACATACCTCCCAACATGACCCTCTCCAGGAGGGACACAATGCTCTGTTTCTAGACTTCCCCTTAATGTATGATTGCCATCACCTGTTTTAAACAGGTTAATTTCTCAGAAAGGTGTTCAGCACAGATGAAGGCAATCACACATTAAGAGGAAAGTCCAGGAACAGAGCGTTATAGACACAGACACCCACTTTGAGTGACAGATGTAGCCAAATATATAAGAGATATTGTGTACACAGTTACACACATGCAGACAGGCTGGTGGGGACTGGGGGATGGCGTGTGGTGGTGGGGGACAGAAATCTTAGTTTTGGTTACTGCCTAGTGCATAGCTCCCAACTGTCCTAATTTCAGCAGTGAATAAGGGCCTTATTCTAGTTCACTCTTTCTGACAAAATCCTTCTTAGATGGATCCTTCTTAGATGGATCCTTCTTAGATGTAACATATGCAGAGAGAATTAGATTTGGGTGAGTTATTTTGTTTCTGTGCAGGGTAAATACTGACTGCTTTATTTGTACACTGCAATATAGATCTCACCTGAAGTAAAACCCCACTCAAATCTAATTCTCTCTGCACATGTTACATCTGCCTCACCTGCAGTGCACATGGTTTTGTCCATCTACGAAGCAATTTGTCAGAAAGAGTGAACTAGAATAAGGCCCTAAATGCTGTGCGTATGAGCACACATTTATTCCCAGAGACAGAGGGGCTGGGGGCACAGCCAGTAGCTCGCAGAGTGCAGGCCTTACCCTGTCAGTGTCAAAAAATGGGACATGGCCTCACAGGAGTAAGGCAGGTTGTAGTTCACGCCCCGTAGTCACTAGACCAAGCCCCAAATTTCAGGTGCACGCCTTTGGCGCGTGCGTGGGTCCCACCATGCACGCTACTAATGTTGGGAGGTATCTGTGGGTCACAGGTTCTGTCTGTAATATCTGGTAGTCACAGGTGCTGTCTGTAGGATCTGGGAGCCACTGATACTGTCTGTGGTATCTGGTAGTCACAGGTGCTGTGTTTAATATCTGGTAGTCACAGGTGCTGTCTGTAGGATCTGGGAGCCACTGATACTGTCTGTGGTATCTGGTAGTCACAGGTGCTGTCTGTAGGATTTGGGAGCCACTGATACTGTCTGTGGTATCTGGTAGTCACAGGTGCTGTCTGTAGGATCTGGGAGCCACTGATACTGTCTGTGGTATCTGGTAGTCACAGGTGCTGTCTGTAGGATCTGGGAGCCACTGATACTGTCTGTGGTATCTGGTAGTCACAGGTGCTGTGTGTAATATTTGGTAGTCACAGGTGCTGTCTGTAGGATCTGGGAGCCACTGATACTGTCTGTGGTATCTGGTAGTCACAAGTGCTGTGTGTAATATCTGGTAGTCACAGGTGCTGTCTGTAGGATCTGGGAGCCACCGATACTGTTACGAACTTACGCCTCTGTATGTATCTATCTATATATGTATATGGGTGTAGGCACCCAGCTCTGTAAGTATAATTGGCCCTGTGCCATCAGTGTGGTCCAGCCAGCTGGATAAAACGATATGCAAATGCATGGGCCGCGCACTCTGGACGTGAGCAGGAAAGAACAACAAGTCGGCCAATCAATGTTCACATTTCAGCCTGTACGAGGCTTTTCTCAAATAAACTTACATGTAACTCTAGTACAGGCTGAAATGTCAACATAGATTGGCCGACTTGTTGTTCTTTCCTGCTCAAGTCCCGAGTGCCGCGGCCCATGCATTTACATATGTCTCTCTCTCTCACTGTGTGTGTGTATATATATATATATATATATATATATATATACTAGGTGATTCATCGCGCCCTACGGGCGCTCTTCACACCATCGTAAGGGGCGGCGCCCCCTTAATTTGTGAACATTTGTATATGAGAAAGATGGTTAGAATTGTATGACAGATGCCTGTATTGCAACTTGAGTTATAGGTGAAATGTGTTAAATAGAGAGCTGGGGGGTTGCCGCAATGACAGGAGGGGGGGGTCAGGGGTGGGGAATCGCGGTAGGGGGGGTCGTGGGGGGCACCGTGAACCGCGGGAGGGGGGACCCGGGGGGTTGGCGCGAATCGTGGGAGGGGGGGTCGCGGGGTGCCGCGAATCGCAGGAGGGGGGGTGTCACAGGGTGGGGCCGCGAATCGTGGGAGTCACCGGGGGTGCCGCGAATTGCGGGGGGTGTGCTGCAAATCGCGCGAGGGGGGTCGCGGGGGGTGCCGCGAATCGCCACAAGAAAAAATCAACACAGAAAGGTCAACACATGTAAATGTTGACATAAGTGTGGCACTTCATTGGTGTCCATGTCGACACATGAGAATGAATATGAAAACATTGAAAAAGTGAAAAATAAATCTTGTCAACCTTTTTCATTGTCGACCATAGCCATGTCAGTGTTTTGCATGTGCCATTTAATCGTGGGGATGCCGTGAATGGGGGGGGGGGGGGGGAGGTGCATACCTCCCAACATGACCCTCTCCAGGAGGGACACATTGCTCTGTTTCTGGACTTTCTTCTTAATTTATGGATTACCATCACCTGTGCTTAAACACCTTTCTTATCAATTACCCTGTTTAAAATGACAGGTGATGACAATCACAAATTAAGATGGAAGTCCACAAACAGAGCATTCTGTCCCTCCAGAAGTCATGTTGGGAGGTAAGGAGGTGTGGGGCGCTCACCTGGTGTGTCTGGTGTGTAGCTGTGTCTTTGCTGTGTAACATGGAGAGGCAGAGGGTGTCTTGCACTGTCTGTGGGCTCACTGGGCTGGTTCTCTGTCATCTGAGTCAGTCATGTGAGTCAGAGGCTCCACCCAGCGTTACAGCTCCAGACACACTTTGAGTGACAGATGTAGCCAAATATATAAGAGATTCATCTCTATCTATTTAAAATCTATTCATCTATCTATGTATATATTGCAAATCTATTTATCTGTCTATAGCATATCTATCTATCTATCTATCTATATGATTGTATCTAGGGATGCCAATCCCGGGATCGGGATCGGCTGGATCCCGGGATTTAGGGCATTTTTGACCGGGATTTGTAGTTGCGCAGCATGACCTCTAACATCATGCTGCGCTGCCTGGCAACAAGGTTGTGTGGCTGCGCAGCGTGATGTGAGTGACCACATCACGCTGCGCAGACACGCACTGCCTCCCACGCCGCCGTGTCTTGGCCGGACACCGAGTTACCCGCCTCCTCCACCGCTGCACAGCTCCTCCTCCTCCGTTGAGCCACGCACTGCCTCCCACGCCGCCGCATCTTGCCCGGACACCGAGTTACCCGCCTCCTCCACCGCCGCACAGCTCCTCCTCCTCCGTTGAGCCACGCACTGCCTCCCATGCTGCCGCATTTTGCCCGGACACCGAGTTACCCGCCTCCTCCACCACCGCACAGCTCCTCCTCCTCCATTGAGCCACGCACTGCCTCCCACGCCGCCGCGTCTTGCCCGGACACCGAGTAACCCGCCTCCTCCGCCGCACAGCTCCTCCTCCTCCGTTGAGCCACGCACTGCCTCCCACGCCGCCGCATCTTGCCCGGACACCGAGTTACCCGCCTCCTCCACCGCCGCACAGCTCCTCCTCCTCCGTTGAGCCACGCACTGCCTCCCACGCCGCCGTGTCTTGCCCGGACACCGAGTTACCCGCCTCCTCTACCGCCGCACATCTCCTCCTCCTCCGTTGAGCCACGTACTGTATCTATCTATCTATCTGTATGTATGTATGTATGTATCTATCTATCTATCTATCTATATGATTGTATCTATCTGTCTATTTGTCTACCTATCTGTAAGCCTCTCTTTCAGAGGGTACACACGGTGAGATATGCACTAGTTTTGTATTTGATTTTGCTTATAGAAGCAAAATCGAATAGAAAATAAAATAGAAATCAAATGGGCATCGAATGGTTTTTCTACATTCAATGCAGATTCGATCCCAATGCGCGCTCCCGTGTAGTGTACATTGAATAGAAAAATAGGGTGAGATTTAATAGGATGAGATATTCAGAAAGTGAGAGATTTGGTAAGACATCTCCAGTTTTTTTAAAGCGGCAATCATTTACACTGCAAAATCAAACTGGATTTGCAGTGTAAATGATTGCCGCTTTAAAAAAACTGGAGATTTCTTCCCAAATCTCTCACTTTCTGAATCTCTCATCCTATTAAATCTCACCCTTAGTGTTGTCAGGAAAGTACATTCTACAGTCACATCACATGCATTGTGCCTACCATTCGATTCGATCCAAATCCAAACGCAAGCAAAATTGCACCATATGTACCTACTATTTATCTATATATTGCAAATAAATCTATTTATATGTCTGCCTATATCTATCTATCTATCTATATCTATCTATCTATCTATCTATCTATCCATCCATCACATATCATCCATCTGCCCATATCTATTGATCGATCTGTGTGTCTGCCTCTATCTATCTATCTATCTATCTATCTACAGTATCTATCTATCTATCTATCTACAGTATCTATCTATCTACAGTATCTATCTATCTATCTACAGTATCTATCTATCTATCTATCTATCTATCTGTCTGTCTGTCTGTCTGTCTGTCTGTCTATCTATCTACAGTATCTATCTATCTATTTATCTATATATCTATCTATCTACAGTATCTATCTATCTATCTATCTATCTATCTATCTATCTATCTACAGTATCTATATGTCTGTCTATCTATCTATCTATCTATCTATCTGTCTATCTGTCTATCTATCTACAGTATCTATCTATCTATCTACAGTATCTATCTATCTATCTATCTATCTATCTATCTATCTATCTACAGTATCTATCTATTTATCTATCTAACTATCTATCTATCTACAGTATCTATCTATCTATCTATCTATCTATCTATCTATCTATCTACAGTATCTATCTATCTATCTACAGTATCTATCTATCTACAGTATCTATCTATCTATCTATCTATCTACAGTATCTATCTATTTATCTATCTATCTATCTACAGTATCTATCTATTTATCTATATATCTATCTATCTACAGTATCTATCTATCTATCTATCTATCTATCTATCTACAGTATCTATCTATCTATAGTATCTATCTATCTATATATCTATTATCAGTATCTATCTATCTATCTATCTATCTATCTATAGTATCTATCTATCTATCTATCTATCTATCTATCTATCTATCTACAGTATCTATCTATCTATCTATCTACAGTATCTATCTATCTATCTATCTACAGTATCTATCTATCTATCTATCTATCTATCTACAGTATCTATCTATCTATCTATCTATCTATGTTTATGTATGTATGTATCTATCTATCTATCTATCTATCTATAGTATCTATCTATCTATCTACAGTATCTATCTATCTATCTATCTATCTATCTATCTATCTATCTATCTATAGTATCTATCTATCTATCTATCGATCTATCTATCCATCACATATCACCCATCTGCCCATGTAAGCGGGGATGCTGCTAGGCAGGCTCTGTGATATACAGGTGTGTGCGGGGAGGCAGATGGGACACACATATACCATGTCCTCCTGCAGTGACGCCACCACACGGTGAATGATCTCAGCGCTGCTCCCTACACAATGGGAGCTGGAGGCAGCGGTGGGGGGTGATCACACCCTGGCTGGGGAGATGCTACAGGATGGGAGGAGGGAGGGGAGCAGTCACTAAATGACATAAGTAGGTAACGCAATGAAGGAATGGAGGTAACTCTGCCCCCCCTGCCTGGGCTGTGCAGGGGAAGTGCTGGGTAATTGGGTACAGATTGTCGCTGTTTAAATATTCATGAGGGGGGACTGGGAGGAGGCGGCTGTCAGGGCGGGCTGGGAAGAGGCACAGAGGAGGCGAGGAGTCATTGGGAGCCAGTGAACAAGTCTGAAGAAGATAGAGCAAGAGAGAGAGAGAGGGCGTGCATGTGATGTGCAGAAGAGACAGACCCTCCAGATTCTGCTGCTAGCCCCCCTGCTGTATGTGTGTGCCTGTCTGTGTGTGTGTGAGAGAGGGGGAGACAGAGTGAGAGAGAGGAAGAAGAGAAGGAGAAAGGAAGGAAGGAGGACAGCAGCCCATCACACCTAACAATGCTGTGCTGTATGAGGAGGACCAAACAGGTAATCCTCACCTTTTCCCAATCTTGGGGCTGTCTGGATGGGGTGGGGTGGGTGCTGGGGCCATTCCACCATACACCCACATTTTCCATTATGACGGGGGCGTGGGGGTCCTCTGTAGCCTCCTCACCTGCCATTGCTGGGGGGATGCACTAGGTATAGGGCTGTTCCTCTGATTTATTGCAATTTTATTTAGCATTTCTATATAGTAAGACACCCCCCCCCCCCCCCCCCCCAACAAGCCTACTACCTCCAGGAGCGGCGGCTGCAGGTGAGGGGCATTGTGTCTGACAATGAGCGGAGCGGAGGATTAAACCTGTTGTATTAACGAGAACAATGAGTTCAATGCTAAAGCAATTAGCTGTGGCGGAGGATTAGGAGCAGGGGGATAGGAGAACATGACACCCACTTCATCCCATTCCCAGTGACTGCAACAGCTGGGCGCAGCCAGACCCCCCCCCCCCCCCCCCCCCCTGCCACATTCCAGGGGGACCTGTTACCAGCCAGTTATTGGGGCTTGGTGACACTTCCAGGTGACATCTGAATTCATCGCTGTAATAAATGTCTATGTCCAGATCTGATTTTTGGGGGAGACCCTCTGTGTTTCTGTATTCTGCTGTTCAGCCGGTACCCCCATACACTGCATTTTGTGTGTAACAAGTGGAATTAGGCAACACCCTTTACAGTGCAGCCTGTAATTGCAAGCCACTGATATACGCCAATATAATGTATATGCCAGAGGATGATGAGGGTTATACTTATCACACACAGTGGCATACAATAAGGGTAGGGGTGTCGCCCGATAGGAAATCCTAGGTGGGAGAATAAAACTGTATTTTATCATAAGACCACAAGGAAGATGATTTTGTCTTGTCCGTCACTATGTATATGCTGCACCGTGACTGTATATACTGTAAATGCATCAGCTGCTTAGAATTCTACACTAGCCGGTGTGTGTGTGTTCTAGGCTGGAGTGTGACTGTCTCCGGTGATGGCTCTATAGGGTCTGTGCGGTTGGAACTGGGGACGTTTGGCGATGGGGATTAGAATTTACTCCATTTCCTGTGGCTTTGGCCCCTGTGGCCATCTATGGGTTAAAGGTGTGGTTGATAACGTGCAGCACTTGTAGAATGGAGAGAGAGAGAGCGGTGGGGTGGGGTCAGGAGGACCCGGAGAGTGATGGAGAGGCTGAGAGACCTAGCTGGCTGGAACGGAGCGATACATGCCAACATTTCCCTGGCATCGTGTCATTTAACGTGCAGAACACATACCCGCTGCCCAAAGTCTGTAATTATGTATCTGAAAACGTTGGACGTCTGTGGCTGCGATGATGTGGGTGGATTTAATATATGCATTTCGGATCAGACAGACAAGTAAATTGCCAGCTCAGGGGAAACACTTTCTCTTGCATACATATACAGTATATATATATATATATATATATATATATATATATATATATATAGATAGATAGATAGATAGATAGATAGATATATATGAATGAGCTGCTTTGCTACCAGGTGAAAATTGTCATTACTGTATATTCTCCAATAGCAATGGTATATTTGCCAGTTTGATGCAGACTCAGAGAATAAGACCCTTCCTGGGCTCCTGCATTGTAGACGGTTACAGAGGGGTAGGGGCTGGTCACTGGTTTGAGAGTAATGGGCTGCAATTGCTCTGTGCACCTCCAATGAGCTGAACTCCTTGATGATTTTGCCGCTCCACTGATAATTGCCTCTTGTGATCTGCAAAATTACAATTCAGCTGCCCCTGTACCCACACTGAGCAGAAACAGCACAATATTAAGCACCCACCCTGCACCTGTACCGGCTATAACCCATCTGTGCTGCAGGTTTGTGCCTCAAAGAAAAAAAATCAGAAGATTAATTATTAAATAGGTGTGATAGCACCCAGGTACCGTTATAATGCTGCAAAAAAGTGGTTTAAAGACATTGATAGATTATATCCACATGTCTTCCCTCCCACCTCCTATCTGCCCCCTGTACTGTGTGTCTGATTCCGTTAGGTAGGGATGACTCAATGCCACACCTATCTCCAGAGCCACAATGAGATCCTCTGTCTGTGAGGCGGTGGCGGAGGGTAACAATTTATTGGTCATTGGGTCTTCTGTCAATCAATGTGGAGGACCGCAAAGCTTATTACTAGAGGCCAGCAAAGCTTTAAGCCAATTAAAAGAGTACATTTGACGCGCCGGCCAATTAAGTGGCTGTAACTGGATAGTGGTGGTATTATCTCCAGGAGAGATTCGCATATCATAATCAATAGGTCGCAATCCGGATTGGTCTATGGATAAAGTTGAAACAGATTGTGTTGGTAACAGAATACTGTGTGGCTGACCTGGGCCATGCATGACACATCCTGAGTTAAAGGGCCATCAGGCGGTGGATGTGGATTTGCATGTTTGACAGACAGCATCCCAGCAAGGGGGCATCTCCCTGCTCCAGGGGTGATGACTGGAGCCGCCTCAGGGCTGGGATCAAACACTCCAGTATTAAAGTGCCTGGCGTGGAGGAGAGCACCAGGCAGGGAGGGAGATGAATGAACCTCTGGAAGGAATTGGATTTGATGCTGGGACATTTCTCTGCTCATTTGGGATTCAGAGATCTTCGTTATTTTATCCATTCTGCTGCTGAATTCTCCGCCAGTGGCAGGGATGTACAGTAAAGCCCATTGGCGGATTTGGGCACTACCAGGGATGGCACAAGGTAAAAGGTTCTATGCCTGTTCCTTTCCTGGCACAGTAACAAGAGAGGACCCCAAACCTTAACTCAGCGTCACCGGAAATGGGTAGCTAAGAGATAAAGGTGTCTGACAGCTGCTAATATATTCCTACCTCCTGCTCCTGCTGTCTGGGGGAGCTGCCAGCAAGGCAGGATTTCTGGATTTCTTGGAGAACCTGAAAAAAAAGAAAAACACTAAAAGTCAATTGTCCAGTCGGAATTTCGGGAATATTTTTTAACAGCTGCTTATATTTACTGATCATGGCGACAAATCTGGGCTGTCACCTGGAAGGTGGAAAAAGTAAAGTAAAAGTTCCATGTGCATTATATACTGTATGCATCCTGGGTATTACAGGAGTATATGCCTGTATGGGGAATACCCCGGAGCACAGGGGTGGTGGAAGTTGCACCCCAAGGACCAGCATCGTTCTGCTAATTGGCTAATGGAATCTACAGGCGCTGTAATTGGGATAATGATCCTTACTGTGCACGTGGCGGTCACCAGTCCTTCCAGGATTTCTGTACGCGTGACTCCGACCTTACTAAGTGGTATACATGCATCCCTTATTATGGTAATCGGGCGGCGAGGATGACTAGGGGCACATCTAGGCCTTACTCAGAATCAGGAATAAGAGCAAGGAGGAAGAAAAGCAGTTTACCAATTGGGAACATCATGCTGCGCTGCAGAGGGGCAGATGTAATATGTGCAGAGAGATTTATACTGTATCTCGGAGAGATGAGTCCTTGTGGGATACATATAGATGACCTTGTGGGATACATATAGATGCCATCAGATTAGGTAAAACCTTAAACGGATTCCGGAACTCTGGACTGGATGGGCTCCATTCAGCAAACCGTGCTAGTCCGGAGCTTATAGTGCGCCTCCCATCTGTCCATGTCCGTGGGGTGTCTCGTCTGGGGGGTGCCTCTGACAGCTGTCACCGGGGAGATGGGGGGGGGGGGGAGAGATTACATCCTCACGGTACAGTCCGGGCCGTTCCGGGTTTTTTTACTTTATCCCAATGCTATACAGGTTGTCTGTAATCTCTTCTTCCCTATCTTTCTGGTGACAAGTGTCACAGACAACCCCACCGGACAGGACACCCTTGTAACCGGTATGGACGGGGGCATACTACATGCTTCAGAATTACAGAGATTGCTGTATGGAGCCGGTCCGGTTTTCCGGGATCCAGACCGTTCCGGTGGGGATGCCGTCCTAGCTTAATCCTGCATTTCATAAAGCAAAGCTGCTCAGTATGTGTGGGCTACATGCAGAAGCAGACAGGATTTACCCTGCATGCAAAACAATTAGATACATCTTCACCCACGCATTGTAACGTGGTTTATTCTTGGAGGAAATTACTCTGACTTTGAATCTTAGATATTCGGAAAAAAGAATCCCTAGTATTCACAAGAAAATGGGAATATTCTGCAGGACTATAGGGATTGTGTAATAAAAGTCTTATAATTAGTATAGAGAATATAGGTATATTTAAAGGATGAGCCTTTTGGTTCGTCAGTATTAAATACACTATTTGCACCCTGTAGAGTCCAGCCAGGTCACTTGGATTGTCCAGCGGTGTGTGGATGAAACAGGGCCCTCACCAGCGATAATCTTTTGTAAGAAACCATATAACCTACCAGTATTTTTCTGAAGTGTGGGGAGAAACCTTTGCAAACATGGAGAGGACACACAAACTCCACACAGATGTGACTACGTTGGGAATCAACTCAAGACCTTATCCTGTGAGGCACTACACCAACCACGCTGCCCATTATAACAGCTACTGTATAGGGTAACTGTGATACTGATCTGTTGGTGACGATAGACAAATGCAGAGACGGAATAGAAATGTAAGCACCTGGGACAAAACTACGTAAGAGATGCTGAGCGATCAGTTTCCAGTTTTGTGTTTGGACTGTCTGATGGGACTGAGACACTGTAGGTGTGGACTGTCTGATGGGACTGAGACACTGTAGGGTTGGACTGTCTGATGGGACTGAGACACTGTAGGGTTGGACTGTCTGATGGGACTGAGACGCTGTAGGTTTGGACTGTCTGATGGGACTGAGACGCTGCAGGGTTGGACTGTCTGATGGGACTGAGACGCTGCAGGGTTGTACTGTCTGATGGGACTGAGACGCTGTAGGGTTGGACTGTCTGATGGGACTGAGACGCTGTAGGGTTGGACTGTCTGATGGGACTGAGATGCTGTAGGTTTGGACTGTCTGATGGGACTGAGATGCTGTAGGTTTGGACTGTCTGATGGGACTGAGACACTGTAGGGTTGGACTGTCTGATGGGACTGATACACTGTAGGGTTGGACTGTCTGATGGGACTGAGATGCTGTAGGTTTGGACTGTCTGATGGGACTGAGATGCTGTAGGTTTATACTGTCTGATGGGACTGAGATGCTGTAGGTTTGGACTGTCTGATGGGACTGAGACGCTGTAAGGTTGGACTGTCTGATGGGACTGAGACACTGTAGGGTTGGACTGTCTGATGGGACTGATACACTGTAGGGTTGGACTGTCTGATGGGACTGAGACGCTGTAGGTTTGGACTGTCTGATGGGACTGAGACGCTGTAGGTTTGGACTGTCTGATGGGACTGAGACGCTGTAGGTTTGGACTATCTGATGGGACTGAGTCACTGTAGGGTTGGACTGTCTGATGGGACTGAGTCACTGTAGGGTTGGACTATCTGATGGGACTGAGACACTGTAGGGGTTGGACTGTCTGATGGGACTGAGACACTGTAGGGTTGGACTGTGTGTGGGACTGAGACGCTGTAGGGTTGGACTGTGTAGTAGTAGTAGTACGTTTATTTAAATCACATCACTGTGTGATGGGACTGAGACGCTGTAGGGTTGGACTGTGTGATGGGACTGAGACACTGTAGGGTTGGACTGAGACGCTGTAGGGTTGGACTGTCTGATGGGACTGAGACACTGTAGGTGTGGACTGTCTGATGGGACTGAGACACTGTAGGGTTGGACTGTCTGATGGGACTGAGACACTGTAGGGTTGGACTGTCTGATGGGACGGAGACACTGTAGGTGTGGACTGTCTGATGGGACTGAGACACTGTAGGGTTGGACTGTCTGATGGGACTGAGACACTGTAGGGTTGGACTGTCTGCTGGGACTGAGATGCTGTAGGTTTGGACTGTCTGATGGGACTGAGACGCTGCAGGATTGGACTGTCTGATGGGACTGAGACGCTGCAGGGTTGTACTGTCTTATGAAACTGAGACGCTGTAGGTTTGGACTGTCTGATGGGACTGAGACGCTGTAGGGTTGGACTGTCTGATGGGACTGAGACGCTGTAGGGTTGGACTGTCTGATGGGACTGAGATGCTGTAGGTTTGGACTGTCTGATGGGACTGAGACGCTGTAGGTTTGGACTGTCTGATGGGACTGAGACGCTGTAGGGTTGGACTGTCTGATGGGACTGAGACGCTGTAGGGTTGGACTGTCTGATGGGACTGAGATGCTGTAGGTTTGGACTGTCTGATGGGACTGAGACGCTGTAGGGTTGGACTGTCTGATGGGACTGAGACACTGTAGGGTTGGACTGTCTGATGGGACTGAGACACTGTAGGGTTGACTGTCTGATGGGACTGAGACACTGTAGGGTTGGACTGTCTGATGGGACTGAGACACTGTAGGTTTGGACTGTGTGATTGGACTGAGACACTGTAGGGTTGGACTGTCTGATGGGACTGAGACACTGTAGGTGTGAACTGTCTGATGGGGACTGAGACGCTGTAGGGTTGGACTGTGTGATGGGACTGAGACGCTGTAGGGTTGGACTGTCTGATGGGACTGAGACACTGTAGGGTTGGACTGTCTGATGGGACTGAGATGCTGTAGGGTTGGACTGTCTGATGGGACTGAGACACTGTAGGTTTGGACTGTGTGATGGGACTGAGACACTGTAGGGTTGGACTGTGTGATGGGACTGAGACACTGTAGGGTTGGACTGTCTGATGGGACTGAGACGCTGTAGGTTTGGACTATCTGATGGGACTGAGTCACTGTAGGGTTGGACTGTCTGATGGGACTGAGTCACTGTAGGTTTGGACTGTGTGATGGGACTGGAGACACTGTAGGGTTGGACTGTGTGATGGGACTGAGACACTGTAGGGTTGGACTGTCTGATGGACTGAGACACTGTAGGTTATAGACTTTGGACCTGATTCAGAACTTCTTATGCAATATGTGCTCTTTTCATGCGATTGCAGCGCTCAATCGCATGAAAAGCATCCAAATCGCAAGTGATTGACAGCAGGTCCAATGCAATGTGCAACCCCTTGCGCCTCGCATCGAATCCTGCGAGTCGCATCGGCTGCAGAATATATATCACATGCGATCCTGCCACAGGGGATACGGGGACTTCTCCGCTCACTGAAGTCACCATAGTGTATGGGCGCCATTCGGGCCTGATGCAGGTGTGATGACTGCGAGCAGATAGCCACCGCCCAGACAGAAAGGTAAATAATCACAAGGCGGCTTAGTGTAAATTACGCAGCCTGTCCTATAATCATATCGCTTATTCTACACATACTGGGCCCGATTCAGACCCCGATTGTTCGGCTGCGAATTTGCAGCCTGAGCGATTATCGAATGACCACACAATGGCTAGCCGTCGCTGGGCATTTGTGGGCTGCACGCTGGCATATTCTGGGAATGCCCTGGAAAATGTAGGTGTGTCCCCGGCCGTTGGGAGGGAGGGCTGCTGATGTCACCAGCGTCCTCCTTTTCCCCACGGCCATTGCAAGTCTGAATCAAGCCCACTGTCATGTAAAATTGTAGACGATAAACATTCAGCCCTTCCCGGCTCAGGGCACACCCCGTAAATGTCCGCTTTGTCTGATATAAGATTCATCAGTCTTATTCTGTATATTGGGGGATTTCTAGAATCACATAATGCAGCGGTTATCCCGTCACTCATTATGGGGAATCAGTCACCGTACAAATGTATTTTCTTGTATACGTTCTCCAGAAACTTTCACCATTTTCTTCTTTTTGCCTGTCCATCTTCTGCCTTTAGAGTTGTGTATTTATGGGACTGTCACCTGTTTACAATTACTGTGCATCCTATGCAGAGGACAGAGCAGAGCAATGACGTGTCCAAGGACATGAAATCCCTGTCTCCTTTCTGCTCCTGGTGTTCATCAATGTGATACGTATGTAAAGGGAAGCGGAGCCAGTGGTGGGAGCAGGGTGCTAGCGGCGGTGCGGAGCGATGTTGGTTACGGCTCCGGACACCCGTCGCCGGCTGTGGAATGAAGCAGCTCAAGCAGAGCAGGGAGTCGCTTTGTTCCGATAGAAGGCCGTAGGATGGGTGTGGATTGGAGGGTAGACAGTAATTAGGTTGACAGTGCCTAGGTCGAACCCCAAAAGGCCGACATGGGAAATGGGCTGACACAAGCAAAAAGGCCAACATGGAAAATGAACTAAGATGGGAGTTCTGTTGGAGATGGGATGTTGCCCATAGCAACCAATCGGATTCTCTGGGGTTTATTTACTAAGATGGGAGTTCAAATTCAGATGGGATGTTGCTACTGGCAACCAATCAGATTGTATTATCTTCTAGAAGGTGTTAAATAAATAGTAGGTTCTGATTGGATAGAATTCCCATCTTAGTAAATTTACCCCATGGTCTCCCAATTAGTGCACCCCACCCCCTCACTTGCCATGCTTAAGGGCAGCCGTGCTCCTCGTGGCGACCTTTGGTTTGTGTTGATCTGTTGTCCATGTCAATCTGATGCATGTTGACTAATAGTGGTTGACCTATTGACTCTCGAGCTAAACTCCGGACCCCACGCAGGACTGGGAGGAAGTGTCAGCAGTTGGCCAAGGGGAAGGGGAGCCACTGTGAGACAAAGCAAACAGCTGGGCCAGTCCTACTGTAGACCCAGTAATGATACCGGCTGGCGGGAAGGCCCCCGGGGTCTACTGGGCCTTAGACAGGGGCCAAAGTCACCTCAGGTGGGACCCAGCACTGATCCAAAGACTAGGCCCAATGTGAAGGTTAGGGGAAGGCCTCTCCAGGAGAAGCCCAGAGAGGAGACCCAGATGTTACACCGATGGGGGCGGGGATAATGTCACCAAGCTGCAGAAAGGGGTGTGGCTAAAAATATTCAAATAGCCTCAGTTTGGGGTTAAAATGTAAATTAGGCTAGTTGTGTCATATAAGCACCACTCCTCTCCGCAGACCCGCACATTCCGGTATTTGCTTCAGCAGAGAAGAGGGGTGTGGGGGCTCTGGGAAGAATGTGGGAGACTTGCCCACCTTCCTGGGGGGCCGGAGGGGGACCCAAGTTTCAGGAGTCTCCCGGCCATTCAGGGAGGGTAGGCAAGTAAGTATACACTGGTGGGTAAGGGACAGGCTGTGGGGGAAGGGTTAGGGTCAGGCTGTGGGGGAAGGGTTAGGCTCATGCTGTGGGGGAAGGGTTAGGGTCAGGCTGTCGGAGGATAGTTAGGGTCAGGCTGTGGGGGGATAGTTAGGGTCAGGCTGTGGGGGGATAGTTAGGGTCAGGCTGTGGGGGGAGAGTTAGGGTCAGGCTGTGGGGGTAGGGTTAGGATCATACTGTGGGGGCAGGGTTAGGGTCACGCTGTGGGGGAAGGGTTAGGGTCATGCTGTGGGGGAAGGGTTAGGGTCAGGCTGTGGGGGGATAGTTAGGGTCAGGCTGTGGGGGAAGGGTTAGGGTCAGGCTGTGGGGGGAGAGTTAGGGTCAGGCTGTGGGGGGAGAGTTAGGGTCATGCTCTGGGGGAAGGGTTAGGGTCATATTGAGGGGGCAGGGTTAAGGTCAGGCTGTGGGGGAAGGGTTAGGGTCATGCTGTAGGGGAAGGGTTAGGGTCATGCTGTGGGGGAAGGGTTAGGGTCAGGCTGTGGGGGGAGAATACCTTAACTGACCCCTGTGGTGATTCGCTCATGTGGGATGCCAGCATCGTGTATCCCCAGTAATGGAGACTCTGGTGTCCTGTTTCTCTTGTGCAGGACATATCTCTGGTATCTCACACATATAGGGTTCTACCCTCCAGTATTGGCCATAAGGGTCCGGGAAATCGGGTCCCCCTCCTGGCCCCCCGGAAATGTGGGCAATTCCACCGGACCTCCCCGTCTGCAGCGTTAAATTACCGAGATTCACGGCTTTACATGGGAGGGGTGGGCTAAATATGGCTTTTTTTAGCCCGCCCCTCTAGGACCCACAAATCAAGGGATTTACAGTACAGTAAAGCGGGGCTTTAGTATGTCTACATCAGGCCCCCCCCCCCCCCCGAAGTGCTGGTGACTCCCAGTGAGGAGACAATATTGTACAAGGCCTTGAAAAGTGATAAAATGGAGAGTGACAAACATCCAGCCAATCAGCTTCTACCTGTCATTTTTCAAACACAGCCTGTGACATGGCAGGTAGGAGCTGATTGGCTGCTGGATTACCCCTATCCAGTTTATCGCTTTTTCAAGATTTAGTACATCTGGCCCTTTGCAAGTACGGGTTCAGTGCAGTCAAACTGGAGCCACAAGGGAGCTGCACTTTCCTCCTGAGTTTTAGGGGAAGATACTTTCCTAAATAAGCCTCTTATTACCTGGTCATTTGGTTATGAGGTATCAGGGATGTCATCCTCCATTGCCCCATGAAAATAGTGTATTAAGCTTTATGAACCTTTATTTATATCCACGTCATAGGTTCCATCATTGTACAGTATGGAGAACTAGTTAAAATCCCATCATGCTTCAGCCATGTACATTCACTTTGAGCTGTGACAGTTTTTAGCACACAAACTCTCCACCCCACACCCACCCCCAGTCCCTATCTGCTCCTACCTCCAATCTCTGTCTTCAAAGCTCCCTCTCTCCATAGCCAGCAAGGTTGAAACAGATGTGTGTCCCTGCTAAATTTGCTTTCACTTTCTGATTTGGTCCCTTGAGTGGCCTCTAGTGGCCAGTGGTGGTACTTCACCCCATAGAGGTGAGGAGTAGTTAGACTTTTATATATATATACACTAATAAGCCTGCTCGAAGCAAATGCTTCAAAAGCTAGTCTGCTACCTTGTGCTTGCCTCTGTGTTTGTGCATGTGTGAGAGAGAAAGAGACGTAGTTTCACTCACTGTCAGCAGATGGCAGTGTTTCAGAGACACACAGACACTAGACATATGTATATATATATATATATATATATATATATAATAGGGGAGGAGATTCTGTATTCTTTCTATCCCAGAAGTTGCAGGAGACTCCCAATCTTTGTGGCAGTCCCCCGCACACTGGAGCAGTAGACGGATCTCCCACATTCCAAACTACTTCCTAATGAAGTGGGCAGATGCAAGATATTGCAGGAAAACTGCAGGTTTTCTGGATAACACTGAATCAGATTCTGGAAAGCAGTACTGGAAAAGGTATTCTGGATATCACTTAAGCAGAATTCTGAAAAGCAATACAAGGGTGGCCAAACCTGTCATCGAGATCTACCAACGTCCATGTTTTCCAGATTACCTAGCTGGTGCACAGCTGTAGTCATTACTACCTGTCAAATTTTCAAACCTGCTGCAGTCATTTATACTAGATCCACAGGTTGCCTGAAAAACATGAACTGTTGGTAGATCTTGAGGACAGGTTTGGCCACCCCTGCAATACAAGAACAGATTTTCCAGATAGCACTGAAGCAGATTCTGGGAAGCAATACTGGAACAGGTTTTCTGGATAACACTGAAGCAGAATTCTGGGAAGCAATGCTGGAACAGGTTTTCTGGATAGCACTGAAACAGAATTCTGGGAAGCAATTCTTGAATAGGTTTTCTGGATAGCACTAAAGCAGAATTCTGGGAAGCAATGCTGGAACAGGTTTTCTGGATAGCACTGAAGCAGAATTCTGGGAAGCAATTCTTGAATAGGTTTTCTGGATAGCACTGAAGCAGAATTCTGGGAAGCAATGCTGGAATAGGTTTCTGGATAGCACTGAAGCAGAATTCTGGGAAGCAATTCTTGAATAGGTTTTCTGGATAGCACTAAAGCAGAATTCTGGGAAGCAATGCTGGAATAGGTTTCTGGATAGCACTGAAGCAGAATTCTGGGAAGCAATTCTTGAATAGGTTTTCTGGATAGCACTAAAGCAGAATTCTGGGAAGCAATGCTGGAATAGGTTTCTGGATAGCACTGAAGCAGAAATCTGGGAAGCAATGCTGGAATAGGTTTCTGGATAGCACTGAAGCAGAATTCTGGGAAGCAATGCTGGAATAGGTTTCTGGATAGCACTGAAGCAGAATTCTGGGAAGCAATGCTGGAATAGGTTTCTGGATAGCACTGAAGCAGAATTCTGGGAAGCAATGCTGGAATAGGTTTCTGGATAGCACTGAAGCAGAATTCTGGGAAGCAATTCTTGAATAGGTTTTCTGGACAGCACTAAAGCAGAATTCTGGGAAGCAATGCTGGAATAGGTTTCTGGATAGCACTGAAGCAGATTCTGGGAAGCAATGCTGGAATAGGTTTCTGGATTGCACTGAAGCAGAATTCTGGGAAGCAATGCTGGAATAGGTTCTGGATAGCACTGAAGCAGAATTCTGGGAAGCAATGCTGGAATAGGTTTCTGGATAGCACTGAAGCAGAATTCTGGAAAGCAATGCTGGAATAGGTTTTCTGGATAGCACTGAAGCAGAATTTTTGGAAGCAATGCTGGAATAGGTTCTGGATAGCACTGAAGCAGAATTCTGGGAAGCAATGCTGGAATAGGTTTTCTGAATAGCACTGAAGCAGAATTCTGGGAAGCAATGCTGGAATAGGTTTTCTGGATAGCACTGAAGCAGAATTCTGAGAAGCAATGCTGGAATAGGTTTTCTGGATAGCACTGCAGTTGATACTGAACCAGGAGCCAGGCTACTGTCCTCAGAGAGCAATGTAGTTCTGTTGACACAGGGATTACCAAGAACAGGATCCAGCAGGATCCAAGGGGATGAATAGGTAACCAGACATACAGGAAACAGATGATGATCTAGAGCAGGTTTACATAAGACAGGTGCAGCCTATCGCTGCTGGATCGGGTGATTATACAGGTTTGCGGGATCACAATAGCATATGAGACCAGACTGGCTGGAACACTGCGGAGTATCACCACTAGAGATGGGACGGGGGTACTGCAGTGGATCATGACATTTACTGGATGGACCAATATTCATGAGTCATTCTTAGGGTTACCACCTAGTCCCTTTAATTCCGGACACATGTTAATTTCACAGGTTCTGTGGCAGTTTAAAATCAGGTGAAGTGGAGTCTTGAAGTCAGCCAGCCACAGAACCTGTGTAATTAATATGTGTCCGGAATTAAAGGGACTAGGTGGTAACCCTAGTCATTCTGTGGCTCAAGCCTCACCTATCTCACTAGTTTCAAGGAATTTGAGAGACTGAATAATTCATACCTCCCATAATGATCCACTCCAGGAGAGACACAATGCTCTGTTCCTGGACTTCCCTGGTAATGTAGGATTGCCATCATCTGTGGTGAGCTAGGTAACTGATAAGAAAGGTGTCACCACAGGTGCTGGCAATCATACATTACCAGGGAAGTCCAGGAGCAGAGCATTGTGTCCTCCTGGAGAGGGGCATGCTGGGAGGTATGGATAATGTAGGATTGCCATCATCTGTGGTGAGCTAGGTAACTGATAAGAAAGGTGTCACCACAGGTGCTGGCAATCATACATTACCAGGGAAGTCCAGGAGCAGAGCATTGTGTCCTCCTGGAGAGGGGCATGCTGGGAGGTATGGATAATGTAGGATTGCCAGCACCTGTGAGGAGCTAGGTAACTGATAAGAAAGGTGTCACCACAGGTGCTGGCAATCATACATTACCAGGGAAGCCCAGGAGCAGAGCATTGTGTCCTCCTGGAGAGGGGCATGCTGGGAGGTATGGATAATGTATGATTGCCAGCACCTGTGAGGAGCTAGGTAACTGATAAGAAAGGCGTCACCACAGGTGCTGGCAATCATACATTACCAGGGAAGTCCAGGAACAGAGCATTGTGTCCTCCTGGAGAGGGGCATGCTGGGAGGTATGGATAATGTATGATTGCCAGCACCTGTGGGGAGCTAGGTAACTGATAAGAAAGGTGTCACCACAGGTGCTGGCAATCATACATTACCAGGGAAGCCCAGGAGCAGAGCATTGTGTCCTCCTGGAGAGGGGCATGCTGGGAGGTATGGATAATGTATGATTGCCAGCACCTGTGGGAAGCTAGGTAACTGATAAGAAAGGTGTCACCACAGGTGCTGGCAATCATACATTACCAGGGAAGCCCAGGAGCAGAGCATTGTGTCCTCCTGGAGAGGGGCATGCTGGGAGGTATGGATAATGTATGATTGCCAGCACCTGTGGGAAGCTAGGTAACTGATAAGAAAGGTGTCACCACAGGTGCTGGCAATCATACATTACCAGGGAAGTCCAGGAACAGAGCATTGTGTCCTCCTGGAGAGGGGCATGCTGGGAGGTATGGATAATGTATGATTGCCAGCACCTGTGGGGAGCTAGGTAACTGATAAGAAAGGTGTCACCACAGGTGCTGGCAATCATACATTACCAGGGAAGCCCAGGAGCAGAGCATTGTGTCCTCCTGGAGAGGGGCATGCTGGGAGGTATGGATAATGTATGATTGCCAGCACCTGTGGGAAGCTAGGTAACTGATAAGAAAGGTGTCACCACAGGTGATGGCAATCATACATTACCAGGGAAGCCCAGGAACAGAGCATGTTCTCCCTCCTGGAGAGGGTCAGGTAGGTAATCCTGCCCTATGGTATGCATCCTACCTGCACCCAGATATGATATAATCCATTGTATCCGGGGTAACAATGCCAGCAGGACTCCCAGCATAAGCACAGATGATGCATGGTTTACAAATGCAACAATGTAGCGAAGACCAGACACCAGGGGACATGAAGCATCTGATAGCAGAACATAGCTATATCTATCTCACCGCTTGTCTGCAGAGGATTTTGGAACGATTTGCGTTCAGCCTATTTGTGAGATTCGGGGAACATGAAGCCCCGTGCGAGACGCCGTCTTCTATCATTCTTCTGCGTGATGAATATATATGAGTTGGGGACAGCGTCCTTTGATCCTCTCCTGGCATTTCTCTAGATGTGGAAGTCAGACAGAAATCTGGAGCACATTTGCATTTGACACATTAAAGTTGCTGGCAGCTGATGTGGGTATTCCTGTCATCGTGGTGCACGGATATACCGTGTCCAAGCTGGTACTCTGGGGGCAAGGTATGAAGCCCCCCGGGAGACTGGCGGCAGTGCGGGGGGCTTGAACCCCTTTCTGGGGATCTGAGAGGCGGACCAGATTTTCGGAATCCTCTCTGCCATTCCGGGAGGGTAGACAACCCTGTTTTATAAGTGTATTCTAATAATTTTAATAGACAACATTTGTCACACTGAAAGGGCTTCCATAAGACCTGCTAGGAGACCAGAGTCTGCTCCTGCTGAGGTGGGCCCCAGATGATGGGCCCCTGACTGCAGATCTCTTATAGAACCTGCCATGGGAGACCTAGGAACACTCCTTACGAAGCCACGATATACTGGCATGAACAGTAAAGCACCATTGCAGCGTCCTGCCCCTGACTTATGTATTGTCCATGTTGCTGAATATGCGGCCGGTGCAGTGTCCAGCTAACGAGTTACCGCAGCCGCAGTAATACGCCTCCCGCTTCCCCGCCGCTCGCAGCCAGGTCCCAGGGACAATAGATCCATTCACTGCTGCTCTCTATCTGCTGACAGCAGCTGCTTGGGACAGAAAGACAGAAAATGACAATTTGGTGGCAGGAAGGAACCTGTGGATCCTCGCACACTGCACCGTTTGTCTTTTATAAATGTCAGTGAATTGTTTTTTTTTGTTTCATAAAATAATTCTGCTGAATAATTATAAACTGCTACAGCCAGAGAAATGTGACCCGATATACTGTACCTATTCCAGGGTCCTCCAGCAGCACAGATGTGATGTTTCAGTGAGGACAGGGCTGCATGTGACTGGGGCAGTGACATGATGTGAGGAGGGGAATGGAGGCAGCAGGAAGCCACAGACTGAGAGTTATATAGTGGGAGGAGCAGGGTCCCCAGCAGCACAGGGTATATCAGGAGATGAGTGATGTGTCAGTGAGGACAGTGCTGCATGTGACAGGGGCAGTGACATGTGAGGAGGGGAATGGAGGCAGCAGGAAGCCACAGACTGAGAGTTATATAGTGGGAGGAGCAGGGTCCCCAGCAGCTCAGAGTATATCAGGAGATGAGTGATGTGTCAGTGAGGACAGGGCTGCATGTGACAGGGGCAGTGACATGATGGTAGGAGGGGAATGGAGGCAGCAGGAAGTCACAGACTGAGAGTTATATAGTAGGATGAGCAGGGTCCCCAGCAGCACAAAGTATAACAGGAGATTAATGATGTGTCAGTGAGGACAGGGCTGCATGTGACAGGGGCAGTGACATGATGTGAGGAGGGGAATGGAGGCAGCAGTAAGCCACAGACTGAGAGTTATATAGAGGGAGGAGCAGGGTCTCCAGAAGCACAGAGTATATCAGGAGATGAGTGATGTGTCAGTAAGGACAGAGCTGCATGTGACAGGGGCAGTGACATGATGTGAGGGGGGAATGGAGGCAGCAGGAAGCCACAGACTGAGAGTTATATAGTGGGAGGAGCAGGGTCCCCAGCAGCACAGAGTATATCAGGAGATTAGGGATGTGTCAGTGAGGACAGGGCTGCATGTGACAGGGGCAGTGACATGATGTGAGGAGGGGAATGGAGGCAGCAGGAAGCCACAGACTGAGAGTTATATAGTGGGAGGAGCAGGGTCCCCAGCAGCACAGAGTATATCAGGAGATTAGGGATGTGTCAGTGAGGACAGGGCTGCATGTGACAGGGGCAGTGACATGATGTGAGGAGGGGAATGGGGGCAGCAGGAAACCACAGACTGAGAGTTATATAGTGGGAGGAGCAGGGTCCCCAGCAGCACAGAGTATATCAGGAGATTAGGGATGTGTCAGTGAGGACAGGGCTGCATGTGACAGGGGCAGTGACATGATGTGAGGAGGGGAATGGAGGCAGCAGGAAGCCACGGACTGAGAGTTATATAGTGGGAGGAGCAGGGTACCCAGCAGCACAGAGTATATCAGGAGATGAGTGATGTGTCAATAAGGACAGGGCTGCATGTGACAGGGGCAGTGACATGATTTGAGGAGTGCATACCTCCTGACCCTCTCCAAGAGGGACAGAATGGGCTATTTCTGGACTTCCCTTTTAATTACTGATTGCCCTCACCAGTCGGGAGTCCCCCCAGCCACCCAGTGCTCTGCTTAGCAAAGCAGTGGTGAATGTATGCTGTGTACATGCACAGTCCTACTTGGGAAGTATGCATACGTACATCAAAGGTGTTACCACTGGTGAGAACGTCTTTGCATCAGGAATCTTTAGCAAGTATCACAACAATACCTGCTCTGCTATCGCCAATGGATTATTACGGAACAAATGCACTAAAATACTTTTTGAAAGGAAAATTTCATTAATGTTTAAAAGTATTTTTGAAATAAATTAAATCGATTTTTATATATTAGTGGATTGGAGTGAAAGCACAAATTTCAGGCTTGCTTACAACACCAGGGGTTGGCTCGGCAAAGCAATCAGTTAACCCTTACTACTCCGGGCCAATACAGCAATGGAATTTTTGGACTCCGAATATGTAGGCCCCTGTGGGACGCAGCAGTTTCCTGCTTTTGTGGGGTACAGTTGGGCAAAAAAGTATTTAGTCAGCCACCAATTGTGCAAGTTCTCCCACTTAAAAAGATGAGAGAGGCCTGTAATTTTCATCATAGGTATACCTCAACTATGAGAGACAAAATGAGGAAAAGAAATCCAGAAAATGACATTGTCTGATTTTTAAAGAATTTATTTGCAAATTATGGTGGAAAATAAGTATTTGGTCAAAAACAAACAAGCAAGATTTCTTGCTCTCACAGACCTGTAACTTCTTCTGTAAGAGGCTCCTCTGTCCTCCACTCGTTACCTGTATTAATGACACCTGTTTGAACTCTTTATCTATATAAAAGACACCTGTCCAACACTTCAAACAGTCACACTCCAAACTCCACTATGGCCAAGAGCAAAGAGCTGTCAAAGGACACCAGAAACAAAATTGTAGACCTGCACCAGGCTGGGAAGACTGAATCTGCAATAGGTAAGCAGCTTGGTGTGAAGAAATCAACTGTGGGAGCAATTATTAGGAAATGGAAGGCATACAAGACCACTGATAGTCTCCCTCGATCTGGGGCTCCCCGCAAGATCTCACCCCGTGGGGTCAAAATGATCACAAGAACGGTGATCAAAAATCCCAGAACCACACGGGGGACCTAGTGAATGACCTGCTGAGAGCTGGGACCAAAGTAACAAAAGCTACCATCAGTAACACACTACGCCGCCAGGGACTCAAATCCTGCAGTGCCAGACGTGTCCCCCTGCTAAAGGCAGTACATGTGCAGGCCCGTCTGAAGTTTGCTAGAGAGCATTTGGATGATCCAGAAGAGGATTGGGAGAATGTCATATGGTCAGATGAAACCAAAATAGAACTTTTTGGTAACAACTCTACTCGTCGTGTTTGGAGGAGAAAGAATGCTGAGTTGCATCCAAAGAACACCATACCTACTGTAAAGCATGGGGGTGGAAACATCATGCTTTGGGGCTGTTTTTCTGCAAAGGGACCAGGACGACTGCTCCGTGTAAAGGAAAGAATGAATGGGGCCATGTATCGTCAGATTTTGAGTGAAAACCTCCTTCCATCAGCAAGGGCATTGAAGATGAAACGTGGCTGGGTCTTTCAGCATGACAACGATCCCAAACACACTGCCCGGGTAACAAAGGAGTGGCTTCGTAAGAAGCATTTCAAGGTCCTGGAGTGGCCGAGCCAGTCTCCAGATCTCAACCCCATAGAAAATCTTTGGAGGGAGTTGAAAGTCCGTGTTGCTAAGCGACAGCCCCAAAACATCACTGCTCTAGAGGAGATCTGCATGGAGGAATGGGCCAAAATACCAGCAACAGTTTGTGATAACCTTGTGAAGACTTACAGAAAACGTTTGACCTCTGTCATTGCCAACAAAGGGTATATAACAAAGTACTGAGATGAACTTTTGTTATTGACCAAATACTTATTTTCCACCATAATTTGCAAATAAATTCTTTAAAAATCAGACAATGTCATTTTCTGGATTTTTTTTCCTCATTTTGTCTCTCATAGTTGAGGTATACCTATGATGAAAATTACAGGCCTCTCTCATCTTTTTAAGTGGGAGAACTTGCACAATTGGTGGCTGACTAAATACTTTTTTGCCCCACTGTATATGGGATGAAATAACGGCGTAGGGGATGTATATCACCCATAGATGTTTTCAGTGGGGACTGAGCTGGCCGGATCATCTTCCTCTGGCAATAAGCAGGAACGCAGCAGATGTGAGGTGGGCGGAACTGGCTGTGGAGGTTTAATAACGGGTCCCTTCCGGTCACTTGGCTCCTCTCCGGTTGAACCTCAGACGAGGCCTTGCAGAATTCTCACACGGTCCTCTATCCACAGATCGCCTGTACGTTCACGTAAACATTTCTGGCGAAGGATATTTACGGGGACCGAACTTCACGTGCTTTAACCCCAACAGATGTAAAACATAAACTTTATAACCGAGTCTGATCCAAGTAAGTGTTCAGAATGGACATCACAGTGACAAGAGAGCTCCGTCCAAATTCACAACCTCCTCGGATTTCATGCATTGAACACAAAGGATATTGTGTTACCAGATGTTTCTGTGGTCTATAAAACCCACTGAATGGTTTTTGCAGAACAAGGGGAGAAAATATTTATTTTGCTGAGACACACACACACACACTGCGGATCTCAACTCTCTGTGGTATGAATCAAGAGAGTTGGCTCAGTGGCTAAGAGCGCTGTATGGAAAACAAGTAACCCTTTATACGCTCCATTCCAGATCGGTGCAAAGTTCAACGGATCAAGTAAACTTGAAAGGATGATGTGTTCAGTAGTGTACAGTATTTTATATACAAATCAGGAACGGTGTGTTTTCTTGCTGAAGGGTTGGACTGGACAAGAGGAACACAGGGAAGATTCCTGGTGGGCCCTACTGCCTGAGGGCCACACCCCTTCCTCTAAAGTCAGATTGTGCCCTCAAAGTATACATTGTTACTTTATAGCAAGAGGGTAATTTACACGGCCTCTATTGGCCGGCATAATGGTGATGATACTGTAGACAGCAATTTGGATGGTATATGGTCGACGCCATTAAAGTCGACATGCATTGGGTCGACTGCTGAAGGTTGACAAGTCTTAGGTCGACACATGAAAAATGTCAACATGACTAAGGTCGACAGGATCAATAGGTTGACACAAGCAGTAGTAGGTCAACATTGGGAAGGTCAACAGTCAAAAGGTTGACATGGGGATTTTCACCTTTTTTTGAGCCGACATGTGCCGACAGGCGGTATTTCATGGCCTACCATAAAGGGAGACTGGAGGGAGAGAGAATATAGTAGTGTGCCGAATGTAGCGAGGCACCGAGCCTGGCACGGGGACGCAGTGCACTTTGTCTGTGTCCATGTCGACTGTGTCAACATTTGGGACAAAAAACCTAGAAAAACCCACGTCGACCTTTTGACTATCAACCTTCCCAATGTCTACCTAATGCTTGTGCCGACCTTTGGAACCGGTAGGCCTTAGTCATGTCGACCTTTTGATGTGTCGACCTAAGGGCTGACGATCTTGAGTGGTCCACCCAACGCAAGTTGACCTTAATTTGGGCGAACCAATGACCCATGCCCATAGGGACGGCCACATGTTTCTGTGCACTGCCCCCCCCCCCCCCCCCCTCAGCTGTGTGGCGATAATTCTTTAATCCTATATATTTATCGACATGTTAAAGCCACAGTACAATATGCAGGAATCCTATCTCTGTAGTGTATGGACAATGTAATTGAGCTGGGCTCACGGGAATTCGGGTCTCTACACAAGAATCTCCGGACAAAATCAATATAAAAGCGAGTGAAAGAAAATTGTGTTACCGAGTTGTTGCAATTATAGCGCAAGATTCAAGTGTCTGCGACATCTATTTACAAGTAATCAAATATAACCAGATCGTTGGTGAGACACAATATTCCCAGTGGCCTATTAATAGCAGGCGCCACTTACTTTCCTTGATTGCAATTAACACTCGGTTGCTAAGCATGAATCATAGAACACAACGGGAGAGGTGAAGCGTTGGGTAGTGCAAGGTGCAAATGCTGAGTCGTATCACACGTTCATGTTCTGCTGAGTAGGGATGGCCATCGATGATTAGAAATCATTGATGGTTTATGGCCGATGTTGAAAAGTTTTGCCATCGATCGGGGAGAACCAGATGGTTTCCCACCATCAATGTCAAGCTTAAACGAATAGTTTAATTTTTGCTTTTCCCCAAGGGGTCGGGACATGGAGAATAGCTCCACCCCCAGACCCACTAAGCCCACCCCCATATTTTGATTGGCCCACAGACCAATCAATCAAAGAAAATGGATGACCATCGATATGGAAAAACATTGATGGTCATCCATTGAATATTTGTATTCTGATGATACCGTGATGATAAAGACGCACAAAGTGGGCGTTCCCCTCATTTATCATGTATATCCATTGGAATGATACTGTAGCCGGAACTGCAATTGTACAGTTTATACCACCTGGTGATGTGACGTTCCTATTGGCTGGTGCCATCAGCCACTGATAAGTCTGCAGCTTGTGTCAGCCTACCCTTTGGGGGGTCCTGTTTCCTGGGGCCAAATGCAAGACAAAACATACCATGAGGAACCATAGAGCAACAACTGCTGTATTGTCCCTTTGGGGGACGTTCTAGCCTCTGCCAGCTGGGCCCTGGGGGCATAATAATTTGTCACACCATGGGGGAGATATAACAAAGTTAGATAGATAAATGGGTCTATTTACTAAGCGTTGGAGAGAGATAAAGTACCAGCTAATCAGTTTCTAACTGCCTTGCTACAGGCTGTAGTTGAAAATGACAGTTAGAGGCTGGTTGGTTGGAACTTTATCTGTGTCCACTTTATCTCTCTACTAGACTCAGTAAATAGACCCCAAAGTCCCAACCAGCCAGCTACTAACTGTTATGTCCCACCATACATCTGCAGGCCTGATCCTCCGGCACACCAGCACCGTTGTTCGCCAACTGAATGCGCCAATTAATGGCCAGCGAAGATCTGCGATCCATCCAATTAAGCATGTTAAAAATATCCTATCCGAAGGCAACAAATGATCTAAAGGTGGCCATACACACGCAGATTTATCTGCAAATCTGGCTGGTTGGAACAAAAACATGGTTATGGATGAGAGCAAATGACAGTTGACCATTTGCTTGGAAATGCTGGAAAACTGACAAACTGTCACTCATCCATAACCATGTTTTTGTTGCAACCAGCCAGATATGAAGATAAATCTTACTAGTGTATGGGCACCTTAAGATTTCAGCTATTTTCCATTTTCAGACGACTTTAGCCCTTTTTCCCTGTATGTACTATACACGTCTTTCTGTCATTTATACCGTTATTATGTTTGTTGGTATTGCTATTATAATAATATTATTGCTAGTACATATTACACAGCGCTGTGTAACACAAACCAATAACTCAGACTTGCCCGCAGGTGGAAAAGCCATTTAGCGCACAAGCCTGATCCTATTTCTCCGGAAAGACATATGACCGGAGAATGGATTTGCCTGTATATTACATAAATTACCATGAAGGTCTGATAGATCTCTCTCCTTCTGACCCGTTCCCCCGGGTCACAGCCAGATTTCCTTTCCAATGATTTGAAATGCAGTTTTCCTTTGAAACAACAGCATTTCAATGAATGGAAAAAACAAAAGCCGCTGTTGGCCGGGATACAGGCCTTCCCCGCAGACACTGATTACACAGTCAGCTTCTTGGAAAAGCCTGGAGCCAGCTTTGTGGATCAGCAGATTGGACGTTTCTGTAGAGGGGAGACACTTGCTGCTTTGTTACAGGCCGATAGCTGGGCGTCGCTTCCTTGTGTCAGACACATTGGACTTGGTTACACTGTAACTGCCGATAGGACAGAGGGGAACATAAAGCACATACAGTAATGTCTCACACACTATATCATCTCCAATAAGAGATGGAGAGAGAATCAGACAATGACATCACTGCCCTTAATGCGTTCAGACCCCAAGTTTAGAAAAAATACAGATGACCGGTGGATGAGATGCCGGCAATCAGAATACTGACACTGGAGTCCTGATAGAGGGAATCCCGGGAGGGGTCCAGTAAGTATACTTACTGTACCTGCCTACTGCCCCCCCCCCCCCCCCCCCAACCCTAGCCCACCTTCCCTGCTGCCTAACTCTCAACCCCTCACAGCCTAACCATAACCCTTCCCACTAGTGCCTAAACCTAACCTCCCCCACCACAGTCTGACCCTCCCCACTAGTGCCTAACCCTAACCTCCCCCCCACCACAATCTTACCCTGACCCTCCCCACTAATGCCTAACCTTAACCTCCCCCCCACCACAGCCTAACCCTGACCCTCCCCACTAGTGCCTAACCCTAACCTCCCCCCACCACAACCTAACCCTGACCCTCCCCACTAATGCCTAACCCTGACCCTCCCAACTAGAACCTAACCTTAACCTCCCACCACCACAGCCTAACCATAACCCTCCCCACTAGTGCCTAACCCTAACCTCCCCCCCCCGCCACAGCCAAACCCTGACCCTCCCCACTAATGCCTAACCTCCCCCCCACCACAAGCCTAACCCTGACCCTCCCCATTAGTGCCTAACCCTTACCTCCCCCCCACCACAGCCTAACCCTGACCCTCCCCACTAGTGCCTAACCCTAACCTCCCCCCCACCACAGCCTAACCCTGACCCTCCCCACTAGTGCCTAACCCTAACCTCCCCCCCACCACAGCCTGACCCTCCCCACTAATGCCTAACCCTAACCTCCCCCCACCACAGCCTGACCCTCCCCACTAGTGCCTAACCCTAACCTCCCCCCACCACAGCCTAACCCTGACCCTCCCTACTAGTGCCTAACCCTAACCCCCCCCCCCCACCACAGCCTAACCCTGACCCTCCCCACTAGTGCCTAACCCTAACCTCCCCCTGCCACAGCCTAACCCTGACCCTCCCACTAGTGCCTAACCCTAACCTCCCCCCTGCCACAGCCTAACCATAACCCTCCCCATTAGTGCCAAACCCTTACCTCCCCCCCACCACAGCCTAACCCTGACCCTCCCCACTAGTGCCTAACCTAACCTCCCCCCTGACACAGCCTAACCCTGACCCTCCCCCACTAATGCCTAACTCTAGTCTCCCCCACCACAGCCTAACCGTAACCCTTCCCACTAATGCCTAACCCCCTCACACCACAGCCTAACCTTCACCCCACCATAGCCTAACCCTAACCTTCTCCCCACCACAGCCTAATCCTGATCCTCCCCACTAGTCCCTAAACCTCCCTCCCCCACCACAGCCTAACCCTAACCTTCCCCCTCCATAGCCTAATCCTGACCATGCCCACTAGTGCCTAACCTCCCTCCCCCGCCACACCCTAACCTCCCTCCCCGCAACCACCCTAACCTACCTCCCCGCAACACCCTAACCTCCCTCCCCCGCCACAGCCTAACCTTCCCGCTGCCACAGCCTAACCTTCCCCGCCATAGCCTAATCCTGACCATGCCCACTAGTGCCTAACCTCCCTCCCCGCCACACCCTAACCTCCTTCCCCCGCCACACCCTAACCTCCCTCCCCCGCCACACCCTAACCTCCCTCCCGCCACACTCTAACCTCCCTCCCCCCACACCCTAACCTCCCTCCCCCCACACCCTAACCTCCCTCCCCCACCACACCCTAACCTCCCCTCCCCCCCACACCCTAACCTCCCTCCCCCGCAACACCCTAACCTCCCTCCCCCACACCCTAACCTCCCTCCCCCCAAACCCTAACCTCCCTCCCCGCCACAGCCGGTTACGGTATATATGGTAGATAATGTCTAGGACAACAATCACTAGGTGGACCACTAGTGGTCGTCAGTCACTAGGTCGACACTTTGAAATGGTCGTCATACCCAAGGTCGACATTGACAAAATGTCGACACAAGCTTGTAGTCAACATAGACATGGTCGACAGTTGGCTATCCACGAAATTGGGGCGAGTGTTGACGTCATTTAACACCTGCATGGGTGCGCCCAGTGGTGTTATTGACATGCCTAATGCTGGGTGTTCCACTGCTTCCGCCCCCTGCGCGCCCCTCATGGCTCAAGCGGCACGGCGAGTGCGAATCTCGCTCCCAGGGTTTGCACATACGCATATTCCCGCATGTGCACGCCCGACCATCGGGGACAGGGACGAATTCAGCCCACTATGAGCTGGTCTGAATCGTCCCACTGCAGGTGGGACAGATGGATGTGGTACTAGGCATGTGAGATGCCACGGTCATGGTCAGAGACTGGCACCAAGGTACATTACAGTAGAACACAGTCCTGGCAGCTGGGTGGGGCCGTGGAGCCATTGGGGTGTCTGACATAAGGGGGGTAGTGTGACAGTTGCGCTATCTGACAGACGAATAGAGCAGTGTGGCAGTTGGGTGTCTGATAGAAGGGCTGGGCCGTGTAGCAGTTGGGGTGTGTTTGTGCCAGGGGGGGGGGGGTCTGGCAGCTGGGTGGGGCAGTGTTGCAGTTGGGGTGTGTTTGCGCGTGGGGGTGTCTGGCAGCTGGGTGGGGCAGTGTTGCAGTTGGGGTGTGTGACATAAGGGGGGTATAGTGTGTACACACGGTTCGATATGGCTTCCGATGTTGACGATATCGTCAACATCGGAAGCCATATCGCATACATATCGCATACTGATTGTATGCATTGTAAGGGCTTCCTAGCCCAATGCGCGCTCCCGTTTAAGGAGAGATCGGAGGGGAGATAGAGTGGGCAGCACACTCTATCTAGCACAAATCGCAAGCATATCGCATGCATCGTATGTGCCTTGCAATATGCTTAAGATGCGATGTGCTATACGATTTCCAGGGCCCTGTCAGTCATCCTGTTGTTAAGTCAAAATCGCTTAGTCAAAATCTTAAGCAAATCTTAAGGCACATAGGAAATCGCATAGTAAATCAAATAGGAAATCACATAGCAAATTGTATGGTAAAAAGTCAAAATCTTAAGCATATCTTAAGGCATATCTTAAGGAGTAGAGAAAAAAAAAAAAAAGGGAAAAGTAAAAATCGGACAAAACATCGAATCGTACATCGGATCGCACAGAACATCGAACCGTGTGTACACACTCGTAGTGTGGGGTGTTTGGCAGCTACTGTAGGTGGCGGAACGTGACTGTCAGGGTGTGTGTTACAGAAGAGTGGGGCAATGTGGCATTTGGGGTGTCTTACAAGGGTGGGGCAACATGGCAGTTGGGCTGTCTGACAAGGGTGGGGCAATGTGGCAGTTGTAGGTGGTGACAGAATGGTAGGGCAGTGTGGAAGTGGTGGTGGGTGACAGGGGTGTGGCAGTTGGGGGGGGGTGACAGAATGACGGGGTATGTGGCAGTCAGGATGTCTGACAGCTGGGTGGGGTGATGTTGGGTATGTGACAGAAGGTTGGAGGAATGTAAAAGTTGGGGATGACAGAATGGAGGGGTGTCTGGCAGCTGGGTGGGGTAATGACAGAATGGAGGGGCATTGTCATAGTTGCCTACCCTCCTGCATTCTGCAGGAGACTCCCTGAAATAACAGCAATCTCCCTCTCTCCCTCATTAGTCTACCAATCTCCCTCATGTCACCTAGCCCACATTACACTGTTACATTTTTTGGGGGGAAAAGAGGAATGAGAGATAGATACAGTTACATTGAATCATCAGCACCATTCCCCAGCACTTTACCAAGTATAGTAGCTCTTACTAACTGCTTTGGGGCTCATCTACATTTGGATATAAGTCATTTTACAAGATTCCTCTCAGATGTAGCAGTACACAGCCACGCTTCTAGGTGCCACGTTCACAATCTCTTTTCACAATATCTCCATATATGGAACTAGACACGCCCTTTGGGTGGAGGATGACACGCCCCCTCAATGGTGCACTGTGCAGAATTCTACTGCCAACTATAATCTCCCTGAAACTAGTTTTTAAAAGTAGGCAAGTATGGGCATTGTGGCTGTTGGGGTATCTGGCAATAACTTTCTTGCACTGGATAAACGCTCTTCCCTAACTAATACACAGAGAATCACGTTACAAGGAATGGCCGGGGAGGGGGGGGGGGGGGGGGGGGGGTAACAGGAACAAATCGATCTGCTGATTATCAGTATAAGACAATGGATTGCATTGTTATTGCACCACTCCACCTCTGTGTCACTAACCATTGGGACTTGCAGCATCCAGAACTGCAATTAGACCCAGGACGTTGTTCTCCTAATTGCAGACACAGGGGCGTAGAGTCACTTATAGTGTCACAGTCTGTTTGCAGAAAGAATGATGAAGTCATTTAAAGTTTTGTCTGAGGCATGATATCTGAAGTGTCATCCCAGTAACGTGCATCAGTCCTTGTGTAACCGCACAACATACTGTGATAAAAGTGACATTTGTGTGCGATCTCTGCAGGTTTTCCATGTGGATAACTAGATAATGTGTCCCCTATTTTGCACCCATACCTGATGCTTTCTACCAGAAAACAGACACAGAACTTTGGGATCTTTTTACTAAGCACTGAAGAGAGATAAAATGCACGGGGATAAAGTACCGGCCACCAGTTCATAACTGTCATTTTCAAACACATCCTGTAACAAGGCAGGTACCAGCTGGATGAGAACAAAGTCGGGATTCGTAGTAGTTCGGGGAGGGGGTGGGGCTAAAATGACACAAATTGTGTCATTTTACACCATTTAGCCCCGCCCTCCCCCAACTGCCGCTTATTGACATAAGCGTCTGCTCCACCCCATCGGACTGCAGATCAGTGTGTCTCCTCTCCGAGAGAAGCCCAGAGAGGAGGACACCATAGTAGTATGACTTTATCTCTCTCCACTTTATCTCTCCCAATAGTGCTGTTCAGATGCCCTATTGCAGTAAATACTGAGCAGTTTTAGTAGGACATGAGCATTCCAAGGACGCCGTTTTTTGTCACTGTGTGAGACTTGTTGGCTGAGCACGTGCCTTTATCTGTGCTGGCTGTGTGACAATTCCACGTCAA